>NW_022196891.1:54666283-54680382 GCF_008632895.1 Mastomys coucha | reverse complement strand
CCTTGCACATGCCAATCAATTGCTCTACCACTAAGTCGTTCCTGCTAAGCCATGCCTGTGTTTTTACTACAACCTGACTCACAAGCACAGGGACAGAACAATCTATCTTCAAAGCACTCAAAAGATTTTCAAATTTAAGTACTGCAAAGTAGAGCTGTTTGGACTAGGGGTATTCAACCTGCACTACCCACGAGTCTGACCCATGAGAACACAGTGCAGAGCCAGTCACAGCGGTGTGTGCCTAGACATCTGTCTACAAGGCTGAAAGGGAGAATCAGGAGATTGAGGCGGCCTAGGCAATGGAGTCAGGCCCAGCCTCATGACTAGTACCCCATCCTACTGACCATTTTCAACTATTTGTAATTCTCTTTGAGCTGTTAATTTGTTATTAAATAAAATCTTTGGAATGTTAAAAAAATTGTATTCAGATACTGAAGAACATCGGTGTCCATAAAAGATTTCGGCTCATCCATAACTATTTAGAACTGAAAGCTACTTTCAAATGCTTGCTAGTACACCCCTTTAAACAGCACAGTTCACTGAGGGCTATTCCCACATAAGGCCATGGTGAACAGACAACAGACTAGGACCAAGTGCCTGACCCCGGGCACAGACCTACAGAGCAGGACCAAGTCCCTGACCCCGGGCACAGACCTACAGAGCAGAACCAAGTCCCTGACCCCGGGCACAGACCTACAGAGCAGGACCAAGTGCCTGACCCCGGGCACAGACCTACAGAGCAGGACCAAGTCCCTGACCCCGGGCACAGACCTACAGAGCATGTGAATTACTTTCTCTCTTGGTGCTTCACTTTCTTGATCTGTGAAGTAGAGACAATAAACACTTAGAGGACTCATCTCCCAGGGACATGTAAGAGTGAAGTTAAGATAATTGCTTTGGAGGCACTCTGGAAGCAGTACGCGACACTGTGCAGGGAAGGTGTGACCAAATGACCTTTGCAGAGTAGGTGACATGGAGACATTTTTAACTTTTACTTTTGTTGACTTATATTTAAAAGACTTTTTGCTTCAAAAGAAGTTTTAGCTCAGATGAATTTTAGTATCTGAATTTGAAAATCTGAAGCAAATTTTCTATTTAATCTCTTAGAACTAAATAAATAGTATAATTTTATCTTCTTAAAAAAATGCTAAGTAGGGCTGGAGAGCTGGCTCAGCGGTTAAGAGTACTGACAGATATTCCAAAGGTCCTGAGTTCAAATCCCAGCAACCACATGGTGGCTCACAACCATCCATAATGAGATCTGATGCCCTCTTCTGGTGTGTCTGAAGACAACTACAGTGTACTTACATATAATAATAAATAAATCTTTAAAAAAAAATGCTAAGTAGATGTGAAGACTAATCATGATCTCTCTCCAAGAGCTAAAAGCCCTTCCTGATAACATGAAATGTGCTAGTATTCCACAAGAAACCTCAGAGCCCCTGAAGTCATTCTCAGACCTCACATCTCCTTCCCAAGGAGACCAAGGTGAGAGAGGAGAGGCCAATCCAACACCATCAACTTCTATTTCTAGTGCTATCTCTCCATCCCAGCCACATGTACCACAAGAACTTTGCACTCAATATGGCCAAGACAGTTCTCCTTGCCCGCCTGAGCTCTCAGCCTCAATAAATGACAATTCCAAAAGTTAATTTTGTTTCTTCCCACTCAGTGTCTAACAATAGCAGGACTTATTAAGAGACGAGTACTGACACACCATACCTCTGATAGGCACATTGCATGTAGAATCTCAATATTCCAGCAGCTCTATGGAAGCGACATTTTACAAAGGCCACAGATGCTTTAAGCTGGAAGCAGAGCTTAGATGGGGACCTCCCTTCTGATCCTTTAAGATTTTTCTCTGACTCATAGGATGCTCTTCCTCGGAGTCTTTCTTTGACCCATGCAGCCCCCAAGAGGGCCCCTGTAAAGACTTGGCTCATCTTCCATTCATTTATTTAGCCATTCATCACTTGATTCAGAAAAATACCTCAAGTATATACTATGTTCCAGGTACCATGGTAGCTGCTGGGACTAGTCCTGAGCCATGCAGACATTTCCCTTGCCTTCATGAGGATGACAATGCAGGAAGGGAGACACTGACCTACAGTGGCAATCACACTGTGAAGCACTAAGAAATAAAAGCACAGGGTGCTAGGAGACCTCTTATAACATGTAAGGAGGGGAAACTGACCTAGCCTGAGGACTGAGAGACCTGAAAAGGTGACGTGAGTTTAATCTTAATCACGGCGCAGCATGTAAAGAAAAAGAGCATGTGCAGAGGCCACGGTGGGAGGAGGCCACGGTGGGAGGAGGCCACGGTGGGAGGAGGCCACGGTGGGAGGAGGCCACGGTGGGAGGAGGCCACAGTGGGAGGAGGCCACTGTGGGAGGCAGCCCTTGCCAGATGCCGGCACCAGAAAAGCCAAGCCATACCCTGTGAGGTCTCCATTTAGTAGGAAAGCAGGCAGACCTCAAGATGATGCCCGACATGCCCCCAATGCCCTTTCCATAATACTTGATGAGTGAACCCATATATTTTATACCTAAACACTGGAGTTAGTTTTTAATGGAGATTCTACAGGCAAATACCTTGGCGCGGAACACATTTGTCGCCATGTCTATCACTGCGAGGCCTGTGGCTCCGGCAGCTGCTGTCACTAAAACAGTTTCTCTGTGCCAAGGGAAGATAAATGTTACTGCAGAAACCTTCAAAGCTCACCCAAAGTTAAAATTCCTGGGACACAGACTAATGTATCTGACAGCAAAAATGGTAGAGGTGCACGCCTTTTAATCCCAGCATTTGGGAGGCAGAGGCAGCAGCCTGGTCTACAGAGTGAGTTCCAGGACAGCCAAGGTTAAACAAAGAAACCCTGTCTCAAAAAATCAAAAAAACAAAACAAAACAAAACAAAACAAAACAAAAAAAAAGGTAGAGACCCTTTTATTCAAAATGTCACGTAAATCCAATCTCCAGGCTTGGCTTGAGGGGCGGGACATACATATGACTTCCAGATCAGGGCTAATCTAGTCTGGTTCTGGAGCCTTCCTAAGGTCTCTCAAACCTTCTAGATAGCCTCTCTCTCAAGGCAGTAGCAATGGTTCATCAATGCATGTTTCAGAAATTTTGACCTATAGCCATTTTCATACTCAGCACTACCTGATTTAAGAAGGAGGTAATCGCCAGGCATTGGTGGCACACGCCTTTAATCCCAGCACTTGAGAGGCAGAGGCAGGCGGATTTCTGAGTTTGAGGCCAGCTTGTTCTTCAGAGTGAGTTCCAGGATAGCCAGGGCTACACAGAGAAACCTTGTCTCCCCCCACCCCCCACCGCCAAAAATAAGAAGGAGGTAATCATGGAATAGTCATTATTCAAATGATGCTACTAGTGGGGAACATCTCTGAAGGCCAGCTCTCTAAACAGATCAAGAGCCAGTTTCCCAAGTAAAGGGAAGATTTCAGAACTTTTAAGTTTAAAACATCCATAGCCAGGAGGTGGTAGCACACACCTTTAATACCCAGCACTTGGGAGGCACAACAGGCAGATCTCTGTGAGTTCAATGATAGCATGGTCTACAGAGTTAAGTTCTACAACAACTAGGGTTACACAGAGAAATGCTGTCTCAGATCGATTAATTATAGATAGATAGATAGATAGATAGATAGATAGATAGATAGATAGATAGATAGATAGGTAGGTAGGTAGATAGGTAGGTAGATAGGTAGATAGATAGATAGATAGATAGATAGATAGATAGATAGATAGGTAGGTAGGTAGGTAGATAGATAGATAGATAGGTAGGTAGATAGATAGATAGATAGATCCTAATTGGTATAACCACAGAAGCACATAACCTCTGGTAAGCCGATAGGGAGCTATAAACCAACCTCCACCTAGGAGTGATGGTACATGCCTATAATCCCAGCACTCTGAAGGCTAACAATGTAGCTCTTGAGTTTGAAGTTAACCTGGACTATGTAAGTTGTCCTAGGCCAGGCTGAGCTACACAACAAGGCCCTGTCTCAAAAAGTAAAATAAAATAAAATAAAATAAAAATAAATCGTCTATAAATATGAAGTAGTCCTATGAATAAACCCCAAATTCAAGAGAACTACTTTGCCAAACCATTTAATGGCAAAAGGATGATCTGTACCCAGTCTCCAGTATCCAAAGTCACTGCTCTTTTGCCTTTCCTCAACTTAAAAGAACTTGAGCTGAAGAGAAGCACAGGGAAAAGCAAGAAGAGAAGAGACCGAGAGAGTGGAAGGGAGTAGGCTACGCTCTTGTTTGTGATCTGCTTTTGTCTCCTGTAGCTCAGACTGACATCTAACTCACAATGTAGCTGAGGGTGGCCTTGGGTTCCTAACCCTCCTGCCTCTCTTTTCAACCGCTAGGAACACCAAGGACACCACCAGGCTGGGCTTCAAGCAAGGCCCTGTGAAACATTTCTAATAACAGAAAAAAAACATCACCTAACCCTCTGCTCCTATGTAGTCCTTACCCGGGCTGGATACGGGCCCGATGACCTAGAGCCAAAATAGCTGTGCCGTAAGATACTGGTAGGACTGTGGCGTCTTGCAAAGAGACATTTTCTGGTATCTTCCACAGGCTCTGTACAAAGAAATAACAGTGACTGGCAGTAAACATGTGTAGCTGGTTACATAGGCTGCCCAGCAAACCTTACGATTTGATTGGGTGAGTAATTTGCAATGGAAAGCATATGTCTATCATCACCTATTAAGAAGTACAAGTCTGGACCAACCAAGCCAAAATAGGGTTTAGGACCTGGGTGTGTCAGACTTCAAACCCATAAGGCTGGCATCTGCTCAAAAAGGAGACAATTGATGGGGAATTAGGTTGTGGGGTACTGTGCTGTCACAGGGTGAATTGTGTATTATGTAAAATATATCCCAGTAAAGTTGGATGGGATCCATATAACATGCCCCACTAGGGGGCACCATTCACATCCTGCTCACCCCAGCTCAGACCACTTCCACGAGCTTTATTCATGATAATCCAACTCAATGTGCTAAACCAGTTTTTCAACCATAACTCAATAAATATGGTCCAAATGAATGACCAACGAAGGAAAAAAAAATTCTACACAAACAAAACTCTGGACAAGGGCTGTCCAGAAGGTTAGCATTTGAAGAAAAAAAAAAAAACCCTGCTTGGTCAAGAAACACGATGAAGTGAGACAAATGCAAAAGGAGGAGAGGATGACGTGAGGAAGAGAGACAAGGAAACTAGAGAGAACAGTGGAGAAAAAGAAATGCCCAAGTGTCCATCAGTGCCAAGAGTCAGAGATACCTTCTGGTCGATGACGCACTGCTCGGCCATAGCATAAAAGTTACTCACTCCAATAACTCGATCTCCCTGGAGGGAAGAGAACATATGTTCAAATGCATGGCCTTGTATTCCAAAACACACAGTTCTGACCCACAAGACACAGCTTAATATCTATTCGGAGCTCATTTCCGGTTTAAAACCAAAACAGCACTTCTCAAAATAGCCAGGAGGCTACCAAGCCAATAAGCATATTTTTATCAAGCGAGCCAAGGAAAGAAAAGTTAGTAGGAATTAGAATTCCTGTGACTATTTTCTTCCACTTACGATTCAAACTTAAAAATCCTTTATCGTTTCAATAACTAAAGACCAAATATTGCCTTATATTCATCATAAAGAGTTTAATAAGGCCAGAAACTTCCACCAAGTCCCCCAACCTCCTCATTCAAAATTCATTCTTTCTCTTCTAACTTATTCACATGGCAAAGGCCAAGAAAAGCCAGACTTTCTGGGTTGAATTAGCACATCTCTCACAGCTATACACACACTGGGGTTTTATCCAATTTACCTTTTTCACAGTGTTGACATCTGCTCCTGTCTCTAAGACAGTACCAGAAAACTCCAATCCTAAAACATTTAAAGATTAGGTTACTAATTGGGCTGTGGTGACACATACCTTTAATCTCAGCACTCAGGAGCTCAAGGCCAGCCTGGTCTACAAGCTAGTTCCAGGATGGTCAGGGCTACACAGAGAAAGCCCATCTCAAACAAACAAACAAACAAACAAAAAACTGGATAGCAGTTGAGAACACTGATTGCTCTTCTAGACGTCCTGGGTTCAATTCCCAACAACCACATGGTGGCTCACAACCATCTGTAATGAGATCCTGACGCCCTCTTCTGGTGTGTCTGAAGACAGCTACAGTGTATTTACATATAACAATAAATAAAACTTTCAGAAAAAAAAAAAAGACAGCTACAATGTACTCAAAGATATAAAGTAAATAAATAAATCATTAAAAAAAAAAGGAAATGTAGGTTATCTTTGGAGCCTGGCATCCTGCACACAGGAAACATGACCAACAGACTACCTCCTCCTTTTGGGAGCTGTTCCGTTATCAATGCCCATCATCTTAACTAAGTGTAAAAACCCAGCACAATAAGCATAAGATTTCATGATCACAACACATAAGTTATGGTTGTCCCAACTTTTTTTTTTCTTTTTTAAATCGAGACAGGGTTTCTCTGTGTAGCCCTGGCTGTTCTAGAACTCACTCTGTAGGCCAGGCTGGCCTCAAATTCAGAAATCTGCCTGCCTCTGCCTGCCAAGTGCTGAGATTAAAGGCATGCGCCACCACTGCCCAGCCTTGTCCCAACTCTTAACCTAGATCATTTCAGGAATATGCAAAAGCACAGAGACTCACTGGCACACAGGTACTTTTGACCCTGACCACTGGGCCATTGGGCTTCTATACAACCCCAATTACCATGACCACCAGATTATATTTATCTGTTGCCATGTGTCCTTTGCTGAACTGTGAGGAGATCCTCAAGGACATGACCTGTGTTTATGCGGACAGGAGGGAGGCATTAGTGTCATCTGCCCTTTCTTTGTACACCTCTGAAATTTATGAACCTAATAGCTATATATTTCCTACTTGCTCGGCCAGGGGAATAACTTAATCCTCACATTGTCCACTGGTCTACTCTCTCAGCAAACACAAACAGAAAGAACTGGGTCCCAGTATTAACATACAACCAAAAAACCCAAACATAACAGCTATGTTGCAATCATGCAATCACTATAATCTTTATATTTATCCCTATAAAAAATGTATGTACTATAAACATACTAAGCTCTACTTAAATCTCCTTAAATAAACTTCAACAACAAAAATCAGGCATTTATCCATGCACTAAAGGTCTAAAAATAGCCGGGCGGTAAGGGGGTGGTTCATGCCTTTAAACCCAGCACTTGGGAGGCACAGGTGGATAGATCTCTGTGAGTTCGAGGTCAGCCTGGTCCATAGAGTAAGTTCCAGGACAGTCAGAACTACACAGAGAAATCCCCTCTTGAAAAACCAAAAATGGTCTAAAAATAACCAGATAGAGCACAATAAAATTCAGACAGTGGGCTTCTCAGACAGGTCTAAACTTTTGCCTTCCTATTCTTCCTTTTGGGCCTTCTGCATTAAGCTTCTTAAGGTCTGTGCTGATGAGGTTACGGATCGTAGCTGCATGGTCGAGATCCTTCAGAGAAAAACTGAAACTGAGGTAACGCTAAGAAAGCAAAGGACTGACTAGGGTTAACAGAAAAGAATTCTGGAGAACACAACACAGTGTAAACAGTTGCCCATTTATTCATTTTAAAGTAGTTAGTGAATGTCCTCGTTAGCACTGGCTGTCGACTTGACACAGCCCACAAGTATCTGAGGGAGTCTCAATTATGGGTTTGCCTCAGTCAGACTGCCCTGCGGGCATGTCTGTGGGGCATTTTCTTGATTGCTAATTGATGTAGAAGGGTCCAGACCACTGGGAGTGGTACCATCTCTAGGCAGATAGGCCTGGGCAATATAAGAAGGATAGCTGAATATATGCCTAAGAGCATTCCGGATTGCTCCCTCGTTTCTGCTTGGATTCCTGATGAAGTGTGGTCAGAGTGGTTTATCACAGCAACAGAAAATCTAACTAGACCACTGAGTGTCATCTATGGATTGGTACAATGCTAAGCTGGGGACACATTAGGCCTGCAGGGGAAGGGTCCTGAGGTGGTTGCTCTAACAATGATGGTGACATAAATAACAGCGACCTGACTGATCAAGCCTGGCAGAGAGTGGAGAGGAATGTCTGAGAAGAGGCACGTGCTCTGAAGGCTCAGAATTCTTCTTTCCTGAAATAGTCCCTTAGTCCCCCATACTCACCAGGTGTAAAGGGAAGAGGGAGCTTTTCCTGATACTGACCACGACAGAGCAAAACATCAGCGAAGTTAACGCCACAGAAATGAACATCAATTCTGACCTGCAAGAGAAACACAGCACAACAAAACACAGCAGTACACACCCTGGAGACAATGTTCATTCAATAAGAGTTCATTTTAAAAGGGCTACCGAATGAATGACAACCATATGCCAGATAATGAGCCATGAGCCAGATTACCAGAAGGTGAAATGGACCAAGTTTCTACCTTTATGGACCTATAAGTATAGCAGAAAAGGCACCAACTAAATAATAACGAAACGAATAAAGCCATATGTTGTTGAGTCAAAATCTCACTATGTAGTCCTGGCTGGCCTCAAACTCACTATGTAGTCCAGGCTGGCCTCAAATTTGAAATCTTCCCTCATGGACTCTGAGAATTATAAACCTGAACCACCATGCTTGGCTCATGTGTATTAAATTATAACATTAAATTAAATTAAATTTCTTGAGGATTGCCAAAAACAAGTAGGAAAGTAACTGTATTGGCTGGTTTTGTGTGTCAACTTGACACAGGCTGGAGTTATCACAGAGAAGGGACCTTCAGTTGGAGAAGTGCCTCCATGAGATCCAGCTGTGGGGCATTTTCTCAATTAGTGATCAAGGGGGTAGGGCCCCTTGTGGGTAGTGCCATCCCTGGGCTGGAAGTCTTGAGTTCTGTAAGAGATCAGGCTGAGCAAGCCAGGGGAAGCAAGCCAGTAAGGAACATCCCTCCATGGCCTCTGCATCAGCTCCTGCTTCCTGACCTGCTTGAGTTCCAGTCCTGACTTCCTCTGGTGATCGCCAGCCATGTGGAAGTAAGCTGAATAAACCCTTTCCTCCCCAACTTGCTTCTTGGTCATGATGTTTGTGCAGGAATAGAAACCCTGACTAAGACAGTAACCTTTGTACTAGTAAAAGCCAAGCATTAATGATTGGATGGACAAAAACAATAGCATGTGCAAATGCTCTGCATGAGGGACAAAAGAAAAACAAGCAAGCCTAGAACAGGAAGAGGAGACAGAGACGAAGAGTGAGAGCTCTAGACTACACTGAGATTTGTAGATCTGAACTAAGGAACTTGGCCTCCATACTAGGAACAACTGAATGCCACTAAGCAGGGGTCGAGGCATTGTCTGAACAAAGGCAGCTATGCTGGAACTTGAGTAGCTGGGACCCAGGAGGATAGCCTAGATCCCTGTCTTCTAAGCTCTTGGCAAAGCCATCACTGAGGCAGAACTGCAACCACATAGCCAGGAGTCTCTCTAGAACACTGGTTCTCAACCTTTCTAATGCTGCGTGTGACCCTTTAACACAGTCCCTAATGTTGTGGTAACCACCG
This sequence comes from Mastomys coucha, assembly GCF_008632895.1. Lineage (NCBI taxonomy): Eukaryota > Metazoa > Chordata > Mammalia > Rodentia > Muridae > Mastomys > Mastomys coucha. Next base: position 54,670,800 of record NW_022196891.1, on the reverse strand, counting down.
CCCCCAACCATAAAATCATTTTCATTGACACCTCATAACCGAAATGTGTTACTGTTACGAATTGTAAGGTAAATGCTTCATATGCAGGATATCTGATACGGGACTCTTGTGAAAGGGTCATCCAACCCCTACAGGGGTCACAATCCATAGGCTGAGAACCACTACTCTAGACTTTTTGAGGAGCCAGTGAGTTTCAAAAGGTGGTTGGTCGGGGCTGGTGAGATGGCTCAGTGGGTAAGAGCACCAATTGCTCTTCCAAAAGTCATGAGTTCAAATCCCAGCAACCACATGGTGGCTCACAACCACCGGTAATGAGATCTGACACCTTCTTCTGGTGTGTCTAAAGACAGCTACAGCGTACTTGTAGTAAATAAATAATAAATAAATCTTAAAGAAAAAAAAAGAGAGAGAGAGAAAAAAAAAAAGGTGGTTGGTTCTGGACCATCATTGGCATCATCTGGGATTTGGTTAGAAATTCAAACTTCACCTTGTATGGGGGCATATGCCTTTAATGACAGCACTGACAAGACAGAGATGGGCAGACTTCTTTGAGTTCCAGGCCAGCTAGGGATACATAAAGAGACTCTGTTCTAAAAAAATGTAAGAAATTCCAGCTTTCGGGCCACACCCTGTACTGCATCCTGCATGGGAAGGTGAGGTGCAGCAATCTGTCTGAACAGGCTCAGACGACTCTGGTGCTCACTAAAGAACACATGCCAATGAGGGGTGGAATCCCAAAAGATGCCAGTTGGAATACCAAATCAATGCTCTTCACTTAGTTTAGTATAGAGGTGGCAGGTTGGTTAGAAGCCATTTTTTTGTTTGTTTGTTTGTTTGGTTGGTTGGTTGGTTGGTTTGGTTTTTTGAGACAGGTTTCTCTGTATAGCCCTGGCTGTCCTGGAACACACCTGTAGTCCAGGCTGGCCTTGAACTCAGAAATCCTACCTCTGCCTCCCAAGTGCTGGGATTAAAGGCATGCGCCACCACTGCCCAGCAGTGGTGTATACCTTTAATCCCAGTACTCTGGAACCATTTTTTAATCTATCAAAAATCATTCATTTCTCAGTTCTTTAAGTATGTGCCACATGCCAGGGCCCATTCCAAACTCCAGGGATTTAAAAGTAAATAAAAATAACATAAATCCAGCTCTCACAAGCTGACTCTTTACAATACAAAAAGCAAAACTGAGGAGCTCATCCCTCAGCATCCAAAACCTGGAGTAGTTACTGACTGGTGGAGAGCATGTCCACCGTACTCAAGACACTCACTCTGTCTTAGTTTAAGAACCGACTTAGGGGCTGGAGTGTGCCACCACTGCCTGGCTAAAGAAGCCCTGTCATTAAAATATTAGTTAATGAAATAAATAAATAAATAAATAAAGTTCTGGAGCTTTCCAAAGAGGCCCATGCTTGAGTTCTGAGGGAGGTTTTCCTGAACACTTCTGGCCTTTCCTTGACCTTGAAAGGGCTTGACATTCCTTCCAGCCTAAAGTGGGTGTGCTCCAGCGTCTGGGTCGACCCCTCGTAGGGAACTAGGATCTTGACTGAAGCAGGAAGCCCACGAATGCTGAGCCAAGAAAGTCAGAGGTTTTGAACTCTATAAGGAGGCATCCCCGGGTCAAGCTTGTTACCCTACCTCCTGTGGCCGAACAGGGTGGGGAGCCACCTCTTGAATAGTCAGGGGCTGCTTCAACTCGGTGCAGAGTGCAGCTCGGTAGTGCCGGCCTTGGCCCTGCCAGGCTTGCCTGCAACAAAGAAAAGGGAGCTGGTTTTCTCGGGCGTACCCCTGGGGCCAGTAAGGGGGACTCCGGGAAATAGTCCGGCTTGCACCTGCAGAGCCACGCTGGAGGGAGGCACCTCGCACCCAGCCGCGCCGCCATGGCCCGCTAAAATGAGGGGCGTGGTCAGCGCGTGACAGGAAGAGCCCAAGGGAGAGCGGAAAGGCGTCCGAGGACTACCCTGCTCCCACCGACCGGGTGACCCGGTGACCTGATGGGTGGGCGGAGCGCAGTCTGTCCCTGCAGGGGACCGTCAGCCCCACCCCGCTTCCAGGGCTAGACCACACAGGGTGATCTCTTCCTTGGTTCTGGAAAGCAAAAGGGAAGCTTGAGGAAAGTGATTCGATTGCCCCAGATTAAGACAGAGTCTTTTGGGACCCGGCCTCACTACATAGCTCTCACAGACCTGGAGCTCACTATGTTGACCAGGCTGGCCTAGAACACGCGATCTTCCCGCCTCTGTTTCCTGAGCGCTGAGACTACAGGGTGTGCCTGGAAGACTGTTAAATTTGTGTTTGGCAACATTTCACTAGTAGTTCTGGGGTTCTCTCTAAGAAAGAAGTCCTAAATGCATAATAGGTGAGTCCTTGGATGTGTACATTTGAACTGCTAGAGTTCTTGCTACTAATTTTCTCACACAGGATTAATTATGATAAAAAAAAAAAACCTAAACTGTTACTAATAGTCTGATGTTAACTGATCCTAAGCAAATCCAAAGAGACTGTCCAATTAAAGACGAGCCAGCTGGGCACACGCCTGTAATCCCAGGACCCAGGAGACAGAGGCAAGAAAATTGAACATTAGAGTCAGCCAGTGCTACATAGTGAGACCCTGTCTCAGATAAAAATAAAAATAAATTAACATGATGATATGCCTTTAATCCCATCACTTAGAAGGCAAAGATAGGTAAATCTTTGTAAACTTGGGGCCAACCTGGTCTACATAGCCAAGTTCTTGGCTGGCCAGGACTACATTGAGAAGCCCTGTTTATTGGTTGGTTGGTTGGTTTTTTGAGACAGGGTTTCTCTGTATAGCTCTGGCTGTCCTGGAACTCACTCTGTAGACCAGGCTGGCCTCAAACTCAGAAATCTACCTGCCTCTGCCTCCCAAGTGCTGGGATTAAAGTGCCACCACTGCCTGGCTTGAGAAGCCCTGTTTTAAAATACTAGTTAATGAAAAAAAAAAAATAAAGTTAGGCCAAAACTTAATGATTCTCATGTTCCAAAGGGTTAACACTTAGTAAATGTGATTCAGTGACAACATAATCGTTAGGGGCACAGGTATACCCTAGAAGAACCAAAAATAACACTATTATCTATATGAAATATTATATAAAGTTGCTTTGGAAATGGCAAGATTACCGGGTGGGTAAGGGTACTTGCTACCGAGCCTGACAAGCTAAATTTAACCCCCAGAGGTCACATGGTAGAAAGAGAGAATCTATTGCCAAAAAACTGTCCTTTAACTTCCAAATGCTGCCCTTAGGACACATGGACCATGTATACGTACAGAGTTAGCATTAGATAGAGATACATCCGACCTACTGAAGACAGCAAGCGAACATACACCACCAATGTGTGTGAGGCGCGTGCTATGCTGGGAAGAATGGAAGACTAGATCATTGGGTAAACAGCATTTAACGACAGCATAACTTCTTTAGAAGACATCTGGCCGGCTGGAGAGATGGCTCAGCAGTTAAGAGCACTGACTGCTTTTCCAAAGGTCCTGAGTTCAATTCCCAGCAACCACATAGTGGCTCACAACCATCTGTAATGAGATCTGATGCCCTCTTCTAGTGTGTCTCTAGACAGCAACAGTGTATTCATATCTAATAAATAAGTCTTTAAAAAGAAGAAGAAGAAGGAGAAGGAGAAGAAGAAGATGACATCTGGCCACAGGTCACAGGTTGAAATCCAGTTCTACCACCTCTTTGACCACTTCCCTCATGCTTCTTGCCCTCATTAACTCTTCCATAAAGAGAGAAGGCATTGAGCAGGAATGAACAGCAATTGGACGAAGGGAAATTGTGGAGCAAAAATGAAGTAAGGATACGTTTCTGAGTTTATGACCTAAAGGCTTCGAGGGCTTGGGGAACCCAAGAACAAATAGCCCACTCAGGTATGCAGTAGGGACTGTCATTATAAAAGTACCTGCTGGGAATTTTTAGCTCCATATACCTACACACGACCGAAGGGGAGCAATGTCTACACTGGGAGATGATGTTTTAAAAAAATCCAATGAGACAGGCATGAAAGTACTTTGTAAATTGCATATAAACCAAGCATGTAAGATGAACTCAGGGCCTGCAGATGTAGCTCAGCCCTATGGTGCTCACCTAGCGAACTAGAGGTCCTGAGTTCGATCCTCAGCAGTGTGAAAGCAAGGAATAGTGGAGAAATCCATGTCACCACCAAATGGTCATTCTAGGCCTGTAGTGTAACTCCAGAGTAGAGCACCAACTAAGAGGCCCTGAGTTTGATCCACAGCAAAGGGGATGGGGAAGGGTGTTCCTGGTTGCCAGGAAAATCAGCAACAATAAATCTCTAATTGATCAAGTATTTTATGAAGATTGTTTATTCCAAGTATTAATTGTTAGTGCTATGTAGACCAGGCTGGCCTCAGACTCACAAGAGATCCAACTGGTACCTCCAGAGTACTGGGATTAAAGGCATGCTTTTAATCCCAGCACTTGGGAGGCAGAGGCAGGCAGATTTTTGAGTTCGAGGCCAGCCTGGTCTAC
>NW_022196891.1:54660104-54666126 GCF_008632895.1 Mastomys coucha | reverse complement strand
CTCAGAAATCTGCCTGCCTCTGCCTCCCAAGTGCTGGGGTTAAAGGCGTGCGCCACCACTGCCCGGCTAAGTCTTTTATTTGTAATTAAGTGCTTTTATGAAAAAATTTTGATGTGCAGGTATATGGAGGAGGAATGTATGTGCGGTATAAGTTCATGTATGTATAGGGATGAACATGTCTATACTCACATAGGCCAGAGGAGGAGGTTAGGTATGTTGCTCTCCCGTTCTCTGCCTTTTTCCTTCAAGACAGGGTCTCTACCTGGACCTGGAGCTAGACTGGCAGTAAGCAAGCCCCAGGGATTCTCCTGTCTTCAATATCCCTACCCCAAAACACACACAGTTCTGGGAATGGAGTTGTGCATACCATCACTTCTAGCAGGCTTTTGAGGAGGCTGCAGGGATTAAACCCAGGTCTTCCTGCTTGTACAGCAAGGACTCTGACTCCCCAAAATGCCTCTCTGGCCCCAGAGAAATGTTCTATTACTGTTTTAACAATATTCTGCCATTGTCAGAGAATATGAAGAGCAAGGAGTGTAAAGAAAAATTTCAATACGGCATCCAACATTCATGAAAAATCTATTGAAAAAAAATCTAAAAAAAAAAAAAATGTAGAAATCTATTTTAAGAGCCTTGAGGGCTGGAGAGTTGGCTCAGAGGGTAAGACTACTCTTCCAGAGGACCTTGAGTTCAATTCCCAGCAACCACATGGTGGCTCAGAACCATCTGTAATGGGATCTGATGGCCCCTTCTGATGTGTCTGAAGACAGCTAGCTACAGTATACTCATAAACATAAAATAAGAGTCTTGAAAGGTGTTGAAAATATTTCAGGTAATTGAGATGGTCTGAGGACGTTTACAGAGAGCAGTCAAAAGGGTGACAGAGTGTTTCATAGTAGTTACCATAGTAGCAAGAGAAACATCTAGCCTGTCCATGGAGACATTGCCACCACACCTTACAGCTATTGTTTCTGGTTGTCCCTGATTATTTAGCTTTATTTGAGAGTGAGGTGGCAAGAAGAACCAAGAAGAATAAAAGTCGAGTCCTGTAGGAGATTAACACCAAGCAGCTGAATCTAAACAATCAGTTCTCTCTAAAGGAGGCAGGAGATCAATCACTGCCCTCTAAACCAGCTTGAACCAGCTTGAGGCTCATTAGGGAAGTAAAAGAGTAACAGATGAGTCTTTCTTCTGGTGCAAATCACAGAGAGAGATAATATTTAACATCCAGAAGCTGCTGGAGGACTGGGGCTGAAGAAGCAAGCCAAAACCTGATACACAAACCTCTCTGTTTTCACAAGATAGTAGAAAACAGTATGCACTCAACTTAGGACGGACGATGGGAATCCTAAGTACAAGAATCCTCCACAGTGAAAAGGCACCATCCAGTAACACGGCTTGAAAGGAAAGGCTGTTGCTGCTGCCTCCAAGTTTACTTCCACGTCTAGTGCATAGCAAGTACTCAGTTAATGCCAAGAGGGTGGGAAGGAAGGCGCTCTACCAGCTGTAGAGGAAAGCGCCTGGCCCCACACAACTGAAGTCACAAATCCCAAATGTATGTTTATTTAGTATCTATCTATCTATTGATCTGTCTGTCTGTCTGTCTGTCTGTTGTGTGTGTGTGTGTGTGTGTGTGTGTGTGTGTGTGTGTTCATTCAGGAGTTTATGTGCATCACATGCAGGAATCCATGGAAGCCAGAAGAGGGAGTCAAATGCCCTAGAACTGGAGTTCGAGGCAGTTGTGAACCCAGTGATGGCTGTGGATGGAATTCTGAAAGAGCAGTGAGCCTCTAAACTGCCGAACTACCATCCTTCTGGCCCCGGTTTTAAGGGCTTTTGCACATGCTTTCTTACCTAAGTTCATGGCCACTGGGCCATGATTTGGTTATCATGTAGATCAGCTACTGTAGTTATCACTTGTCATCTTATGATGTCCTCCAAAATCCCGGAGATGTGTAGCAAGGGTTTGCTTTCTCAGTACTCTCCCCCTGAACCGATCACTACATCGGAGTTAGCTTTTACCAGCTCCAGCTAAAGCCAGTGCTTTAGCCATTGATTCCTGAAATCGCCAGTAACTCCTTTTCCATCCCAGGAGTCATCTAAGGTTTGCTATGCAAGTTATTTTTTCAACACCCATAGAATCAGGATTTCTGACCTGAGATGGAATTCTGGGTAATCTTATCATTAATCCCAATATTTGGGAGGCACAGGCAGGGGGACCTCTGTGAGTTCAAGGCTAACCTCCACAGCTAGAAATATATAGCCAGACGGTGTCTCAAAATATAATGACATCAAAAAGATAGTCTCATCAAACTGCCCTCTTAGTAAGAAACAGAGTAGGTGGGGTGCAGCCCAAGGTCACCTTGTTTCGTTGTATTAGGAACAGCATTAAGATCAAATTTTCCTGTCTGCTACTCTTTCTATCATGCTAGGTGAATTTCATTTCTCCATGTACACGTCATCATCTATCTCACCATCATCACCATCGCGCCGTTGCCACCATCATCCTCCTTACTTCACTTTCTCATAGTGCTTCGTAAGTTTAAAGTCACCCAAACAGCTTCATCATTGAGAGTGAGAGTGATGACAATTAGCTTTAGAATGAGCACCAGATGCTTTCTCCAAGCAGAGCAGTCAGCAAGTGCTTTTGCTTGGTTTTCGTTAGCCCTCACAATGGTCCTATATACCAGGATACTATTTTTCCCCACTCTTTTATGGATCCGGAATACAGGCTGAAGAGGAGGGTTAAGGAACTTGCCCAAGGCCACACATCTAGGAAATGGAGCAGTTTAGCAGCGTCCTAATTGCCTGCTACCAGAGACCCTCTAACAGTCTCCAGCCACCCACTGTGCTTCCCCCTAATGACCTCTGGAATAGACAAAGACGGTATTATACAATGCATTGTAAACCCACGCTTTGCTTGGAGTTTTAAGCTTGGTTTTATAGGAATTTTACAGTCTCTCAGGCCCAGAAAAAGAGAATAATTCCCCAAAGAAAAGAACTTAGTGAAAGCAGCCTCCAGGGATGCCTGCAGTTAAAGGAGAAGGAAGAGCAGAAAAAAAAAAAAATGCTAGCATACAGTTAGGAGCTACTCCCCTGTTCCAATAGCCATGAGCTTGAAAATGGGCTGGTTTCGTCCAAAAGTATACTGTGTAAGATGTAAAACTGTGATTATGTAAAGCAGTGTTCACACACACATACAGGGATGCACAATGAAATTAATGAAACAATGTTCGGACTGGGTTGCCTGATTACAAGTTGTTACTTAAGAGGGTACCAGCAGGCATTTGGACTAAGTTCTTGGCATCTAGATGGAACCACTTAGAAGCAGGGATGACCCCAGGTTATGGCCACTATCATTTTCCCAAATCTAACCAACAGTATTTGATGAAAACAACTAATTACCACCTTAAGCCATCATTATGGAACTGGTGAACAAACTCTCAAACATCCTAGAAATCTTATGAAAACTTTTCAGTTCCCACTTTCCCCAAGGAAGAAAAATTCTCCCCTTTCAATGTCCTGCCCCACCACCACCGCCACCACCAAAGACAAACTTTTATACAAACCTCCATTAGTTTTCTAGTCTCTGTGTTCAGGTTGGCATCCATCACTTTAATCTCCACGGCCAAGCTGTGAGCAGCACAGATAATTCTAAGAATAGCGAAGTGAAGGGAAAGGAATTTGGGCTTTGGAATTTCTCACACCTGCATTTGGTTCCTGGTTTAGCTACTTCCTCATTGAAATCTTGGGGAAATTGTTTAAATTCTCTGAGATGTCCACTTCCTCATAGGTAAAGCAGGCTTAAGTATGGTTCCTTAGATAGAGGTTTTGTGAGGATTAACTCAGGGAAGCAAATATACAGGGATGTTCAACAAGTAGTTGTCACTAGGAACACAACCCCTGCCTGCCCTTAAGAATCTCACCCCCTAGCCGGGCAGTGGTGGTGTGAGTTCAAGGCCAGCCTGGTCTCCAGATTGAGTTCCAGGACAGCCAGGGCTACACAGAGAAAAAAAAAAAAAAAAGTCTCACATCTAATCAACACTTTGTGCTTTGTTCTATGATGGAGGGATACAATGGGGGTTGTGGGATCACAAAGGTTAGCCCACCCCTGCCAGAGACCATTATTTTAGAAAAGTGTCATATATGTTTTTTAAAACAGTCTTAGCCAGCCAGAAGGCACAGCCAGCATTGTCCTAAGTAAAGGATGGCACACAGGAGAATATGGCAAGTTCCAGGGGGTCCAGTTTTGGTTTGAGTCAACGAACAATTAAAGATGGGGCTTAGAAAAAGTAGAAGCTTTAGAGTGAAGCAGTGAAGAGCTCCCAGCTCAGTCACATTCCAGCCCCACATTCTCAACCGAATGACTTCTTCCCGGATCTCAGTTTCCCCGTTCATAAAATGTCTGGGATCACAGTATGCCAGATGCCTGACACAGAATAAGCTTCCTAAAATCATGTTGATTGCTCTTGATCACTGTTTATCTACATAAATCTTCATGGCCCACCTTTTCTTTCAATTCAGTGGAAACATAAATGGATGAATTGATCCGCTTAACTCGTATTTATTAAACACCACATGTGCCAGACAGACCCTAGATCCTGAGAATGCAACAGCGAGCAAGACAGATGAAACTCTGCCCTGGTGGGACTTACAGTTCCTAAATAGAGATGAGAGGGTGGCTCACACTTCTGCGAGAGGACAACCCACTTCGTGGCCCCGGAGGCTCTCCAATTCCCTGATGTTAGAAAAAAAAAAGTTAATAAACCGGGAAAGCAAAGTTCCCAGGAGGTCTAGATGTTAATCCCACTTCCTAACAACAACGGGGAGCCTCCTGCCCTCCCCCTTTATCGCTATTTGCTTATCAAGCCCCAGCATCCTGTTGTGACCCAGGGGAACCGGTGAGTTGTGTTGTTTGGCAGGAAGAAATGTCAAGGAGGGCTAAAGCGGTTCGGGAGCTCCGGTGCCTGAAGTGGTGGCTGGAGGAAATGGAAAATAGCCCCCACAAAAAAACGTCATCCAGACTGCGATTTGCCTATCTCGGCTGCCGAGCGATAAAGCGGGCTCACATGCCTCGAGAGGGTGCAGAGGGGCTGTTATTTCAACAGCAGGATAATCATACTTCACAGGTATGATTATCTTTAAGAAAGGCCTCACCACAGGAATCTCACTTAATCCTCAGATTCTGTGGGGTAGGAATTAACCCCATTAATCCCACCTTGCCCTTGGAAGTTAACTCCTCCCTCTCCACGGCCTCCTTCCACGTGGCATATGACTACATATGTAATTAAGTCGGGGGGGGGGTAATTCTTACCTCTTTCCCTTATCCCTCCCTGCGAATCACAGCCAGCTCCTCACAGCCGAGTCCACTAAACTTTTCGGATAAGTTTATTAGTTTCCCTTCCATCCACTCATCCCATTGTGCACCATCCCCAGTGCCACGGAGACTGCCTAGTGACTTTGTCAGTCTCTCTCTCAAGGCTGGCTTGTTCAGCTTCTGAAGCCAGTCCTCTACTTGTTCTCCTCCTGTTCCCGAGTTTTCTGAGTCTCCTCTGCCACCCTAATGCTTTCAAGCACATCTACCCACCTGTCTGTCTCTCCCTTTCCTTAAGGGAAGGAAATTTCCTCACAATTTTATTGCAGCTTCTGATTGCGAGCCCTGCTTCCTACCTTGGTCTCACCACCTGTGACTTCTCTCAACCTTCAAGACACACTCCATCCCTGGCCCCGGCTCTCACGTGACCGCATCTGGTTTTATGACATTCTAGATCTCTTCACCCTGAATTAAGCATGAAGAACTTCAGAGTAGACGGGCTGACGTCTCAGGTTCTGCCTTGTGAGTGCCTGGCTCTGAGCCTGGGTCATGGCAGACGCTAAACTTAGAGGTGTTTGACAAATTCACCAGAGTCAAGCTGGAGGGTGCCGCTAATTTCTTCTCTGACTCTCGAGCTCAGCACGGAACACAGCCAGCAAGGTTACAAGAATTTTATCCGGCCGGGCGGTGGTGGCACACGCCTTTAAT
>NW_022196891.1:54648077-54660094 GCF_008632895.1 Mastomys coucha | reverse complement strand
AAAACACTTGTAAATTGAGGGGCAAGATGTAGAGGAGAGTTTCCTTTGACAAACACTGCTCATTTACCAGGTGTGGAAGGTTTAGTATTTGTGTAATCTTCCTTTCACACTCCCCAGAATAAGAGAGGAAGAGGAAAGAAAAAAAATAGGAAAGAAAAGAAAGACTCACTTCCCATCTCTTCCTCCCAATGGACAGCACCGCCATCACTTCCTTTTGAGCCAGGAGGCAGGAAGCCTAGCTTAGCTCCTGAAACTCGCAGTTAGCCTTAGGTTTCCTCACAGATGAGTGTACTAGGGAATAATCTATTAAGACATTTCACAGGATTAGCCATGGAGAAATATACTGTCTACTACCATCGTGAAGTAACATTCCTGGAAATGCCCCACCCCCACCCCCAAGAAAGGAAACTTCAATTTCCCTGGGATAAACAAGCTTTCCAGAGAGAGGCTCTGTCACAGACAATGTGTGCACTCGCCAATTACAAGCTCAAGTTCCACCCAAATACACACAATCAAAGGCTTTACCAAGGCCATCATTATATGCGAATGGGCTTCCTGCTGTCTGGGTAACATTTTAACGCGGCACCGGTGCAAGAAAAATGTCATCAAAGCATCAGGTAGAGGTGGCTTGGTTGGAGTGGCAGGGTCTTTTTTTCCACCTGATGGCTTACTTCCCCTTGTCCTTTTAACGCCACAGCCTGGGAGGGAGCGAAGGAAACCAGAGGAAAAGAGTGGGCTGTATTGTGCATGTAATTTGTTTCACCATTTTAGATGGCTTTTTTAATGAGCTTTCTCATTAAGGGCTCTGTGAGTCTATGCTTAAAGTTTTCCGGAAAAGCCGATTAGCAGGCTGAAATCAGATGGCACCTTCCCAGCCATGGCTGGTTTTCCAGATACTGGAAGGGACTATCTATGTAAGAAGAGAGACCCAACCTGGAAAATATGAAAGCAAATGATGTGACATTAGCCAGTCCCTACGAAAATACTAATGGTCATCAATTATTAGAATATCGGAGGCATCTGTGATAGCTTTGCTCTGTTCAACTGGTTCCTGAGAAGAGGGAGGATAATTGTCTTGTGCTATCCTAGCCCTGAGCTCGTATTTCCTGTAGGGCACGAATTATATTGCATCAAAGATAAAGTACCCTCTGAGCTCTGACCCCTGAGAGATGGGCAATAAGTCTTACCTAGCCCTTCATATTTCCAGGGCCCAGTGTAGCATGTAGCTCCAGTGTTATATCCAAATCCACTAAATATGGCTCAACATTGCACTGACTCAATGAAGGGCCAGCAGCACATGAAAAAGTCATCAATGATTTAGGCAAGTACCAGGCTGCACATCAGAGAACTTGATCAAGTTGCAGGGCTCCACAAACGTTGTAATGTGCTGACAGCCCCTAAGTAGGGCAACAGCCTTCAGTTAAAACTGTCCAGAGGAAGAAACGTATTGAGATCCAGAGAGACAATTGCGTTGTTGCTATGAGCATCCTCTGTTGGGTTCCTGAGTATGAATGGGTCCTTTTCATAACAGAGAGATGGATGTGCCTTTTGCTTTGTTTGCCTTGCCAGTGAGTTTACTTAACAGAATGCAAGCACAGATGCATGAAAGTGAATCCTAGCTGTTGCCTATGCTTGAATCAATTGTCCAGTGTACCCCAGCTTCTGCTTGGATGGTATAAAGAATGCCCTACTCCCAGTGCCTCTAGAGACTTCCGGATATGATATATTTGCACAGCCTGACACAATGTTGGCCATGAGGCATAAAACAAGGAGAGGGGCTGGGGCTGCCCATCATTCCTGATTCACTAGACTGGGTATAAACAAATATCAAGAGGGTGATGCAGTCCTTCTCAAAATGTTTGCTGAATGAACCAGCCCCCACACCACCCCTTTACAAGTCTGGTAAAGAATAATAGTCTTGTGTCCATGCTTGAGATGCTCACTCTGTCTCTCTTCCTCCCTCCCTACCTCCCTCTACATACACATACACACACACACACACTCACACATACACACACACTCACACACACACATACACACACATACACACACACATACACACACTCACACACACATACACACACATACACACACACTCACACACACACACATACACACACATACACACACTCACACACACACATACACACACACTCACACATACACACACACACTCACACATACACACACATACACACACACACACACACACACACACACACACACACAGAGTCAGTGAGGAATGAATGATCCATGCCCAGGGACATCAAAATGAGCTTGAGTGAGCTTGAATGTTCTCAGTTGAAGAACTTTGCAATGTGATCAAAGACAGCAGCAGCAGATCCCTGAAGATGCTGATGAAGAAAAGAGTTGGTCTTCCAACTGGTATGGCATCCTGTTGGGTGGCATTTATAGTTTAGGCAAACTCCCCTGATATTCTGCTCCCTGCTGAAGTTCAAGGACTTCTGGCCTGGCAGAGCCTCGGGTCACTAGAGGGCAGCCTGGAACAGCCTTTCCCAGTGCTCCTTTCTTGTCAACTGACAAAGCTGTGGCGCCCACGTTGTTCTGGGCAGTAGCTTGCCAGCCTACCCTGGAACCGGTTTCCTTTCAGAAAATTGTCTCGTTGCCACAGCACTGAATATATCATGCATGCATTTCACAGTGGCACTGTAAGAAATCTGATTCCCAGAGGAAAAAAGAGTCCTTAAAAATGTACAGATCGTGTACCCTCAACCATTAGATATTGAAAGAATCGAAGACATTCTTCCTAATCCCCAAAAGTTCAAAGATAAGGCAAAACTATAAAGACATCTTTAAAAAAAAACTATAATTAGCAATTTTCAAATTAATAGAATGGAGTAGTAAGTTAGATGTAGACAGATGCTTGTCTGTATTCATCAAGGAGCCCCAGGCCCAAGCTGAATTAGGATCATTGGGGACTAAGACTTTTGTAAATTATTGTGGGGAGGGTAGGATGAAAAGGGGCCTTGAAATAAAGTGAGACGAAGAGAGGTCAGGGCAGCCCAGTGTCTAACTCAGGGCCCTTTCCTAGTGCCTCAGCAGGTACTTTAAATGTCACCAGTCATCAATTTTCATATTGGCAACGCATCAGTGGATTCAATACAAGCTTGCAGAGCACTACTGGGTGCCAAGTACTGGGAATACAACAGCAGACGAGACAAAGACCTTCATACTGCCCTCAGCTGTTCACAGTCCAGTCTGAGAAATGAATGAGCAGTTAGGAAGCAGCATACTGAGTGGCAGGTAAGGTAGGGTCTGTGGATGTCCAGAGGAGAGAAGCCTAGCTCAGGATAGAGGTGAAGGAAGAAGGAAGGCCTCCTGGAGGTAGACTCCTCCAATGGGAGCATTCAATCCAGGAGTTAGAAGCAGAGGGAGAAACAGCATGGTTGAAGGTCCGGGGAGAGAGGAAGCAAGGCCTATTTAAGGAACTGAAAGAAAAGCCATGACTCCGGTTAAGGGAGGGAGAGGAAGGCCAAGAGGCAGAGCCCAGCATTTAAGAAGCCTGTTCTAGTGGGGATGTTCAGTGATAACCCTTAGGACGCTAGGGAGTCACTAAAAGGTCAGGGGTAGTGGTGGGAATCAGGTCCTCATATTGGGAGGGCCTACCCTGGAGCATTAGCAGACAAGTAAGTCTGCAGGAACCTGCTTTTCCCTTTAACTGGGCCTTCCCAGTTTCCTTCCTCCGTCCCTACTCACCAGTTTTCCCTGAAACTCTTTCAAAACAGAGCTCTATTTTAAGGTCATCTTCGCTGGGAAGGAAGCAAAAAGAACCTAGCATGTGACTGTCATGCTTGCTGGACTTGCCTGTCCTCAAGTCCCAGCGTTCCTCGCAGCAGGTAATCTCTAAGGAAGTACAGGGACAGAAGGAGGCAGGGGGACACCAAGTCCCAAACATGTTTTCTTCTAGGCTGGACATCTTTCACCCTTGTTTTATGAAGGCAAGACAGAGAGGAAGACGCAGAATCTTTTGGGCCCCTGCCCAGAATATATGCAAAATGTACAGAGAGGCCTTATCTCCTAGATAGCTGATGCTCAGTCTTTCCTTTGGCCCACGTGTCCAAATGTAAAAGCCCTAATCAAGCCTCCATCCTGCTCTACAGGTTGCCGGGAAGCAGGTGATAACAGTAAACTTTAATGACCAGCATGCGCCGTGAAGCATGGCTGCTTAAGCCTTATTTAATTAAAGTCTAAATCCATGCTTGTTTGCCTAAAGACTGATACCAGAAAGCGCCCACCACCACAGCTCCACCCCAGGTCTATTCCTCCGTAGCCGACTCTATGCTCATTTCCTAAAATGGAGAATAAGCCTTCAGATAACACCCGGTTCTCCACTCTGGCCCCTGGGACTGGAGGCTCACGCCCAGTTTTCTTTCCTTCAGAGCAAGGAAGAGTCTGTGTTGTGTGCAGGGCCTGGAGCCTCTGGTCACAAAAATAAACCACTGGATGCCCGGACTTTCCTTTCCTGACAGTGAGCTTACTCAGGAAGAGGCTCTTACACAAGATATTTTCCCCCTGTTTTTCAAAAGGCATTCAATAGACAAACAAAAGGGTGGAAAGAAAGGCTTCTTAGCCCATCCTCTTCATTCCCCAACAGGCTCCGGCGAAGCCATCCCTACCCCCACCCCTACAGCTCCCTTTTTGGTGTACACCCACCCCCTTCCCACCTCTTCCCACCCCAACAAGCTTCCAGATTCCTTTTGCACAGTGCTCCACCGAGTCTTAAAAGAACCACCGTCTCTCTGATGGTTAGGCTCATAACTGAAACTTCCCACACAGCAATATGAGATGTATGATTCAAGCCTCTCCATTCCAGAAATATTATTAGTCTCGGAAAAAAAAAAAAAAACAAAAAAAACAGGGGCCTGCTCTATGTCTGTCACCTGAAATAAACTCCCAGTTTCTTCCCCTGCTTCCCAGACGCTCGATTCTAAAGATTACTCAAGCTTCTTTTACCACCCCCAGGTTCCCTATCCCAATAGTTCCAGAGAGAGAGGGAGGAGGGAGGTATAAAGCCTTCAGACGTTGGTGAGGGTGGGGTGAGGGGCTGGGGGGTGTGGGGGTGTGGTCACAGAGAACGAAAATGCGCTGGCCTAACCTCTGAGACTCCCTAGAGAATCCAGTTTGTGTCTCTTTGCAGGGCTCAGAACAGTCTGTATGTTCTCCTCTCCCTGTTGTGTGCCTGGCGCTTCCCCAGTGAGATATCGCCTGTGGAAGCTTTTCCTGTGAGGGGTGGGGAGCTTTTGTTCTCTTCGAAATCTGGTGCAGCTAATTAAAAGCATTGTCCTGGGAGGAGGGAAGTGGAGGACTTCCAGGGACCCGAGTTTTTACCGGGGAAGAGTGGCTGCTGTATGCTATTGAGATATTCTTGATCTTTTGGCCCTGCTGGGCCAGCCACTTCAGGGGGAGATTTTGATAAAGCCCAGTAAAGTAAAAATAGAATCGTGAAGGGACGGTTCTCCTTTAGCATGCGTTCTGAGAGAAGCTGGGTTGCAATTACAAGCCGTTTCAGAGAAAGGCCCTCCAATAGTTGGGCTTTTGACTCCTGTTGTCCCGGAGTATTTTGGAGGTCATGGGACCAGTTGCCTTATTCTATTTAACCCATTTCCCCGACCAATTGCATGCAGGCATGTTGCTGAAGTGAAATTTCTAGCAATGTTTATCTATTGGTTGACAGTGTAGAAGTAGCTAAATAGCTCTTGGTTATTGATTTTAAAAAAAAAAAAAACCATAAGTGGCCGGAGCTGTAGAAATGGCTCAGCAGTTAGGAACACTGGCTGCTCTCCCAGAAGAACTGAGTTCAATTCCCAGCACTCCCACAGCAAGTTCACAACCATCTGTAACTCAAGTTCCAGGAGGTCAGACTCCCTCTTCTGACCTCCAAAGGTACCAGGAAAGCATGTGGTACACAGACATACATGCAGGCAAATACTCATACATGTGAACTAAAATAACAATAAAAATAAATAAAACAGGATTGTGGTATTATCAAATACAGCATCACACAAGTCTTAAAATACCACGTAATCTAGGATTGTCCCCACGGAGGCAAACCCAATTAGGACCAAAGTCTGATGAGGCAGCATGCGTTTGCTTGAGGAGTACTGCTCCCCTGGCTTATACTCTCTAGAGTCAAAACACTTCATTTAGCAAATGCTATAAATATTTACTGGGCATGAACTATATGCCTGGCAGTGTTCTAGATGCCTGGTATATAGAACTGAATAAGACAAATAGAGATCATATGGTGCCTGTGGCCAGGGAAAATGAATAATAAACAATGTCCAATAAGTAGATTATAAAGTATATTACATAGTGATAAGGGCCTGGAGTTGGGGAGTAGATTAAAGGCCACGTGGGAGAGTTATGATGCAATCAGAGATGTGGTGGGAGCGATAGAGTTAGCATGTGGTTCCCAATGGAGAAAAACTTAGAAAGAAAGAAAGAGGGAGAGAAAGAAAGAACGCAGAAAAAAAAGGAGGCACTGCCAAGTATCTGAGATGAGAATATTCCTACAAGAGGGCCTCTGCGGATGCAGAAGTGAGTGATAAGAGGAGAGAGGAAGAGGCGATGTTCTAGATCTGCAGAGTCCAGGGTAGCATTATAAGGATGTGGACTTTGATGAGAAGGAGCGAGTGGCTGGAGGTTTTGAAGCACAGGAGTGAAACGCTCTGGTCCACATTTTAACAGATCACCCTGGCTGCTGTGAAGAGAATACCATGAGAAAAAAATAAGCATCAGAGATGAATCCTTAGTGTAAACATACCCCCCTCCCTTCCCCCGGAGAGATTTTGAAAGCAGAGCCAACCAGATTGTGGATAGATTAGATGTGGAGTGTGAGAATAAGAGCCAAGTTCAGGCCAAGGCCAGGGCTTGGGCCATGCAACTGGGAAGAAGGAAAAAGCATCAGCCGAGACAGGGAAAGCTATGCCAGGTCACTCTGAATCCATCTAAGCCAAGTAACTTTATCTGTGGTTCTCAGCCAGTGTGCTCATACCGTCAAAAGGCGCATCTGAGCCAGGGACATCAGACACTCTGCTTAATAGGCATGGAGTGAGAGCCAACAATATACATTTACTGAACACATTAAATAGTGAACCACTGAATTGCTAACAAAAATGGTGAGAGTCTGTGTGCTTAAAATTCTGAACTTCCTAGTGAAACAAATGATTTAGGGATAACTGTCCACTCTATGATGAACTATAGCTGTGGATTGTCCTTTGAAAATATATTCTAAATGAATTGTTTAGTTTATTACCAGTTAAGGCCAAAGCAATTACACACACACACACACACACACACACACACACACACACACACAGAGAGAGAAAGAGAGAGAGAGAGAGAGAGAGAGAGAATGAAGCTGTGAGGTTCACTCAGAAATCTGCCTGTCTCTGCCTCCCAAGTGCTGGGATTAAAGGCGTGCGCCACCACTGCTCAGTCCTCTTGTGGGAAATTAATATATTGGTTACAGGACAGTAATTTGACTAGTAAATTAAGGTAGTTTTGACATCAGGCAGTATGATCTATCTGAACATTAAGCCAATCACCATACCTCTGGCAGTGACAGGAAAAGAATGGGAAAAGCTAAGTTTCATTGGAAATGAAATGAGAAGACAAGATGAGTGTCTCCAGAGAGCTGGGTATGGTGGTGTACATCTGTAATCCTGGCCCACAGGAGGCAGAAATAAGAGGACCACTGTACACCAAGGGCCAGCTTCGCCTACTCAGCAAGTTCTAGGCCAGCCAGTACTACACAGTGACACCCTATCTCAAAAAATAAAACCAGTAACAGAAAGATAATCATCTTTTTGTTACTTTGCTTGGTGATACTTCAAAGGTGTTATAATGTTCTAACTGAAGCTAATCTAAGAGCCTTCCTCTAAAGATACCAGTTTCCAGATTTGAAAACTGAGATTCAAAGAAGCCAATCACGTTCGTCCTTACATTCAACAAGCAAGTCTGAGATGGGACTGGGCTTCTGAGCGGCAATCAAAGGCCAGCAAGGCCGGTTCCCAGGGCTGTCAGCACTTGCTCGTCACAATTGGTTCCACCAGGGGTTGGAATCCCTTGGTGAAAAGAGAGATTGCATAATGAAGCCACATTCAATAGGGGCTCGCTATTCAGTGTGCCTCCTGACTGGATCGCTCTTTTATCCTGGATCATTTTCTCCAGCTATTTATTTCTGTGCGGTGGTGGAAACATTGACGACAAAATGGCACCTTCTTACCCGGTTGCCTGTGCGTCTGACTCACACCTGCTGACAGGACCAAGCCTGCCAGCAGCGGCGTGGCTCCCCGGGGAGCCGGAGGTGGGTATTAACTCACCCTTGCCCTCCCCATCTCCGTCATCAAGACTGTCAGCTGAGTTCTGTTTTTTTTTGTTTTTTGTTTTTTTTAAAAGAGAGAGAAAGAAACAAAGCAACTGGGCAAACCTTTATTACTCAGTGGGTCACTGCAGGCAGAGAGCAGCTCAATTTTCCAGTCTCACGTGGGAGCTCCAGGCTGGCGGTTGAAAGGCCAGCTTTTGACTTGTAAAACAGCAGCTAACTTGGCCATAGAGGCACTTCAGCAGAGAGAACAAGGTGCCCTCCTCTCTTCATCCAACCCTAAGATGCAAATGTTCTCTTCAGCAGGTGAAGCATCTGTCGGAGGACATTTATTTGGAGGAGTGTTTAGAATGCTTATCCTTTCAAAATCAAGCATCTGTTTGATCTAAACGACGACGACGACAACGACGATGATGATGAGGTTCACATCCATTGAGAGGAGAGGACAAATTGAAGCATTGTCCTTTTCCCCTTTCCAGGAGGCTGTGACATTGACTAATACTTTGTTTCTTATTAACGACAATAGACAGGCTGGTGCTCAGTTCTCATTTTTTTTTTTTCCATTTCTCCCCACCCCACACTCTTTAGACCGCAACTCTTTGCGAGGCAGCTGTCCCATGAGTAAAGATCGTGTTATTACATCGAGCAAAGATGTCTAGTTATTTATGGATTAAGCTCCTGACCTTATCTTCCTTAGCCTTGCTCAATGTCACCCACACAGAGACCATCTGCCTGTGGGATCTACTCGTTTAGCTGACCTAAGGAAATAACTTAAGGCACCAGACTTGGAATATTTCTTTATTATTATTGTTTTGAAATATGGGTCTTTGCTTGCATATTCATTAAATGGCTAGTGGTAGTGTGGGTTTTTTTTTTTCCCCTCTCTCCTGAGGTTGTTTTGGGATATTGGGGAAGGGGGAACAATGAAGAACAAATTGCTCTGATTAATAATGTATTTATAGTTCAGTCTGCCGGGTGATTTCCCAGGATGCCAGCTTTTCTTTATGAGGATAGAATACTGTGTCTGTGACTGTCTTTCCCTACACTAGGCAGGAGCCAGAGGAGATATTCAGGAACAGGAGCGGGATGCCCTTTTATTTACATGTATATTTATATATTTGCCAGGTTGGTGATATAAATACACCTAGTCCTGATTTCCCTCCTACTCTAAAACTTGTCTCAAGTCATCCCAGTTCTCCCTCGATGGTGTCCTTGGAAACATATCCACACTTGTTAAGCCACTTTGTTCTACACACACACACACCACCACCACCACCACCACCACCACCACATAGGGAGCACCTGCAGGCATGTTTTCATTATGAAATTTTTAACTTTTAAATTACACAATCTGTTGAAGCTGGAACCAAGGTCTGGTTTCCATAGCTCTGGAAATAGAAAGCACCTTCGGAACTCCGCCTGTGTCTGGGCAAGGTGGGGGAGGTGACAGGGGTACTTGTGACACTGGAATTCCAGGGAAGGCTCAGTGCCCTTTAAAAAACTGGAAAACAAGTTGAACATGGTTACTTTAATGTTTACATGATTTTAATAGTCATCTTTATGTCAAGAAGACATTACCTCAGACTCAGTCATGATGCCTTCAGGAATCTTGAGGTGTCCTGTTTGCTTCAGACCTCCTTCATCAAGGGAGGATAATTCCCAGAGCCCTTGGGTAGAAATCAAATGACCTCATTTCCAAAAGCTCCAAGTAACCAGTGACTAACTTTGTAACCACTCCTCTTCTCTCTCTCTCTCTCTCTCTCTCTCTCTCTCTCTCTCTCTCTTTCTCTCTCTCCCCCTCTCTCTCTTTCTCTCTCTCATTCTTTCTTTCTTTCTTTTCTTCCTTGCTGTCTTTTGCATTTTCCTTCCTTTTTTCTCCCTCCTCTTGTGGTTCTGGGGGTTGAACCCAGGGTTTCACGTATACTAAGCTTACTACCCTTTACACTGAGATATACTTCCCACACTGGATGCTAACTTAGAGTGTTTCTTCAAGGTGCTTAACATAATTTATGTAATATTTGTGAGGGGGGGCTGGAGAGATGGCTCAGTGGTTAAGAGCACTGACTGCTCTTCCGAAGGTCCTGAGTTCAAATCCCAGCAACCACATGGTGGCTCACAACCATCCGTAATGAGATCTGACATCCTCTTCTGGTGCATCTGAAGACAGCTACAATGTACTCACATATAATAATAAATGGGCCAGAGTGAGTGGGGCTAGAGTGAGTCCTGAGTTCAATTCCCAGCAACCGCATGGAGGCTCACAACCATTGTACAGTTACAGTGTACTCATACACATAAAGTAAATAAATAAATCTTTTTAAAAAATTTGCCAGCCAGGCAGTGGTGGCACATACCTTTAATTCCAGCACTTGGGAGGCAGAGGCAGTCTGATTTCTGAGTTCGAGGCCCACCTGGTCTACAGAGTGAGTTCCAGGACAGCCAGGACTACACAGAGAATCCCTGTCTCAAAAAAACAAATGCTGAGCGGTTGTGGTGCACGCCTTTAATCCCAGCACTTGGGAGGCAGAGGCAGGCGGATTTCTGAGTTTGAGGCCAGCATGGTCTACAGAGTGAGTTCCAGGACAGCCAGGGCTACACGGAGAAACCCTGTCTCAAAAAAACAAATAAACAACAAAACAAAAAACAAAAAACAAAAAAATAAATAACCCCCCCCACCCCTGCCAAAAAAAAAAAAAAAAAAAAAAGAAAAGAAAAGAAAACTGAGGCACAAGTTAGCAAGTTTTCTAAGGTCAGGTCACAGAACTGGGGTGTTGCAAAGTCTGGATTCTAGCCCAGGTGATTCTAAACCAGAGGCAGAATTCTCAGCTAGTTATGCAGTCTCGAGAGAGAAGGCAGATGTAATGTGGTAGTAGGGAGTGTGGAAGTGTAGGGAACATTGAAGAGGTGCATTGGACTAAGCTATCCACCACCCAGCATGCACCTTTAGCCAAATTCCCGACTTCATGTGAGACTCCCGTTCATCAGGAAAGCACTTCATTTCCACAGTAAGTAAAAGCATACTGCAGACATAGATTAAGTAACCTTTTCCTCAAATTCTTGGTAACACAAGTATTTTGTAGTTCATATTTTTCTATTTGGTTTGGGAATATTTGCATAGATAAAGTTAGATATGTGGGAGGAGGACATAGAGGCTAAACAGAGAATTCCTTTATCACATATTCATAGCCTGACAGTAATTTAATACTTATTGGCTTTTAAAATCATTTTGTGCAAGTGAAACAAGTTCCTATGGTTTAGAATTTTCCACAGTAGCATCTTGCTGATACTCAAAAAAGTTTTGGATTTTGGAATCTTTTGGATTTTCAATGTTCAGATTATGGATACCCAACCTATATGTGGATAGATGGAGGAAAGGAGGTATCCCAGAGCTATCATCCAGGTTTCATTTTGTTGGAACTAAGGAAAGTGATCAGAGAATCCAGAATCAGCTCACTGAGGTTGACTGGGAGATTTTGGGCTGGAGCTGGGAAGTGGAGCTGGTAAAGACTTCGAGGCCATGGAAAGCAAGCCACTCACACTATGCCAAAGAATTAAGGCTTTATCCTAAGGGATTTGTATTTTTAAAAGATCACTCTGAGCCTGGCGGTGGTGGCGCACGCCTTTGATCCCAGCACTTGGGAGGCAGAGGCAGGTGGATTTCTGAGTTCGA
>NW_022196891.1:54632667-54647810 GCF_008632895.1 Mastomys coucha | reverse complement strand
CCTTTAATCCCAGCACTTGGAAGACAGAGGCAGGCAGATTTCTGAGTTCGAGGCCAGCCTGGTCTACAAGAGAAGCTGAACCACTCGTGAGCATATACTCAAAGGACATTAAGTCAACATTCTACAGAGATACTTACACATTTACGTTTATCGCTGCCCCATTCACAACAGCCAGGAAGTGGAGCTGGCCTAAGTGTCAATCAAGAAATGACTAGAGGAAGAAAATGTAGCACAATGGAATTTTATGCAAGCATGAAGAGAAATAAAATCACTTTTGCTAGAAAATAGGTGCAAACAGAAATCATGGTAAGCAAAATAAGACAGACTCAAACATACCGAATTTTCTTTCATATATAGAACCTACATTTAAAATTGTATGTATGTACATATGTCTTTATGTATATGTATAAATGGACTCTTAAAGGGGAGAGAGAAATCTTAAAGAACATAGAAAATAAGGTAATTGTATGTACATGGCAATAAAGTTGAAGTTGGAAGGTTGAAGAAATGAAGCAACATTCAAGTATTTCATACCTAAGCATGAGGACCTAAGTTCAAATTCCCAGAACCAGCCCTTCATTTAGGGCCTTGAGAAGAGTTAGACACAGTACTCCACACATCTATAATCCAGTGTTCTAATTGGGGGATGGGAGACAGCCACAGGAGAATCCCCAGAAGCTCATGGGCCAGCTATCTTGGCATATGCAGCAAGAAAAAACAAAACAAGAGAACCTGTCCAACAAAGTAGGAGGCGAGGAGGACTGACACCCAAGGTGGTCTTCTGATCTCCATACACCAACTGTGTGGCAGAAACACATCTGTATTCACACCTACAAACACCTATGTCTATGTGTGCATATCTACAGACATACAAACACATAGATAATTACAAAAGAAAGCTAAGGTGGGAAGTAACTGGGAGAAGAGAGGGAAGGAGATGGAAGGGAGCAACCAGCATAGAGAAAGGCAGTGGGCGTGGAGAACAAATGAGAATAAAGCATACGGCACAAATGTATAGACATCATGATGAAACCCACTACTTCATATGTTAACCTAAGGAAAAAACCTCTAAAAGATGGCAGGAGAAAGAGCGGCCTGAGAGAGAAAAGCAGGAGACTTTGGAATGATTCTGCTGATGTGACATCTAAGTAGAAACAGCCAGGAGACAGGTTCGCATATCCAGTTGAGAATTATGGGTTTGGAATTATCAGGCAAAGGGATGGTAACTAAAGCCAAGTGAGTGTGTGGACCCACTTGAAAGTGTGGACACTTAGAAAGGAGGAGGCCAGGGCTTGGTACAGGGCCTCAAGGAAAGGGATGGCCAGTTGATGGAGACAGCAAAAGACAGATAGCTGGGGAAGCAGTTCAGTTGGTAGAGCACTTGGTTAGCATGTGCAAAGCTCAGGGTAGGATCCCCAGCACCATGTAATCTGGGTGTGGTCACAAACACCACCATTCAGGTGATGGTGTATGCAAGAGGATCTGAGATTCAAGGTCATCTTTAGCAGTGAATTGAGTCCAAGGCCAGCTAGAGATGCATGACCCAATATCTAAAACAGAAGAAAGAAAACTCAGCCAAACAAAGGGAGGATTTCAAGAGACTGAAAAATAGTGCTAAACCCCAACAGGTAAAGAAATCAATGGAGTGAGGCCTCTGCATTATCCCTAGAGTTTGTGTTAAGGATGTTACTGTTGCTCTTGGTGAGAGATGATTGACAGAGGTATTGGTGGCATGATCTGAGATGTGGTAGGGAGAACCTGGAAGCTGAAAAAGCCAGGTGTAGACGATTCTGTGGCTGACACAAACAATGTAAAAAGAAGGGGGCAGGAATCTGGGAGAGTTTGGGCTTTTTTGTTTGTTTGTTTGCTTGTTCATTTACCTTCTGTTCCATAAGCGGAGACTTGGATATTTTAACTATTAGTGGAAGGACTTAGTAGGGGAGGGAAGAAAGCGTTATAAATAAAGATTGAGAATTCTAGCTGGATGGTGATGGCATACACCTTTAATCTTAGCACTTGCAGGGCAGAGGAAAGGTGAATCACTGTGAGTTCCAGGCCAGCCTGGTCTACACAGAGAAACTGTCTCAGGAAAAAGAAAGAGAGAAAGAGAGAGAGAGAGAGAGAGAGAGAGAAAGAGAGAGAGAGAGAGAAAGAGAGAGAGAGAGAGAGAAAGAGAGAGAGAGAGAGAGAGAATAAATTAATTAATTAAATAAAAATAATGAATTAGCTGGGAGGGTTGGGGACACAAGGGAGAGGTCCAGGTTTAGGCCTCTACAGGTAGCTATAGCAAAGAGGACTGCTCCCTGTCGTACGGTGGGAAGTTAGGCTTTGGGCTGTGGCGGTGGGAAGTCTGGGAAGTTGAGGTAACTGTAGAGGGGGTAGAGCTTACCCCACCTCAGTGGGTGTTGAGTCATTTGCTGAGAGTGAAGAGGAAGTGACAGTGTGGGTGGGAGACATGGATGTTTGAAGATTAGCAGAGTGGAGAATGCAGCAGAGCTGCCTTGGAGAATGGAAGGGAACACGGGTACAGAGTCCCCGCAGGGGCTGGAGAAAAGTCAGAGAACATCCCCCGCTGTGGCAAGTGCTTTGAGCCAAACCTCCTGCTGAAACCCAGGAGCTTGCCTGGAAAGTACCTTATTCCATTCCACAAAGACATCAGGGGGTGGAGGAGATGTATACACATATAGAGCAGTTATTTGACTGAATAGAGCACAAATAAATATTTTTTTACAATGAATATTCATTGATAATTCATTATAAGTGCTGTGTTTACAGCACACAGTCTACAGTCTACACATCTCTTCAATATGCTCTACGACCAAATCAGTTTAGTTGTCAGGACAAGCATGAAAGGGTGGATTTGCCAAAAAGAAGCAGCTCAGATTCTGGAGTTAGCTAAACATGGAGTTTGGTCCTGCTTGGAATATCTAGCAGCTGTGTGGTCTGAGGCAAGAGAACCTCTTGCTTGTAAAATGGGAATACCAATGATTGCTTCTTGGAAATGGTATATTTGGTAGAATAATATCTTTTGTTTTAACATATTTATTTATTTTATATAATGTGAGTACACTGCAGTGTGGTCAGACACACAGAAGAGGCCATCAGATCTCATTACAGATGGTTGTGAGCCACCACGTGGTTGTTGAGAATTGAACTCAGGAGCTCTGGAAGAACAGTCAATGTTCTTAACCGCTGAGCCATCCAGCCCTAATAATTAATATATATATTAATTATATATAAATTTATATAGTTATATATAATTTATAATATATAATATAATATATAATTTATATATTTTATATATATATATATATTTTGTGTTGGGGGGAGGTTTTCCAGACAGCGTTTCTCTGTGTAGTGCTGGCTGTCCTGGAACTCACTCTTTAGACCAGACTGGTCTCGAACTCAGAAATCCACCTGCCTCTGCCTCCCAAGTGCTGGGATTAAAGGCATGTGCCACCATTGCCCAGCTCCGAATAATATATATATATATTTTTTTTTTTTTCCACGTGTAAGAGGTTTAATTGAGAAGGAGAGAGGGGGGCAGTAGCTCGGAAAGAGAGGAGGGGGAGAGAGCCGAATAATATATTTTTAATATTAACCTTTTCTTTCTTCCTTCCTTTCCTTCTTTCTTTCTTTCTTTCTTTCTTTCTTTCTTTCTTTCTTTCTTTCTTCTTTCTTTTTGAGATTGAATCTTGCAGTAGAATGCCTAGAATGGCCTTCAACTCCTGAGTTCAAGAGATCCTGCCTCAGCCTTCCTAGTACCTGGGATATAGGAAACTAGTTATTAGCTAACTCACCTGGATCTCTTCCTTGTTATCAACTCCTGGAAGAGAAATTGGGGTAAAGGAGAGAGAAGGAACAGAGTGTTAAGGCCTAGGTAAAACAGTAAGGCTAGATGGAATGTTAAGGCCTAGGTTAAATCTTAAAGCCTGTTAACTGTTACCTGGTTAGCCTGCCTTTTTGTGCTGTTACTAATATTATAAGGAAACTTTCTCATGTCCAAGTTGATTACATATTCTGCCACATTCTGTGCCCTTGGAAACCAATCACAATAGCAGTCAGTAGAACTGCTTTGTATAGTAACCCATGGTCAGCTTGGACCTGAAGCAGCCACCCGGCAGAACATCTGTCTATATGCTTTTATGGTATTTGCTTTTATAAGTTGCCCCTGGGATGGATCCCAACAGAAAAGAGATACCTGCACCAATATAAGAAACTATTTGAAATAAAACTTCCATTTGGAGTAGGGGTTGAATAAAGTTGAAGTTCCCAAGACCTCCCTGGGAACTGACATCCTACTTGGTAGAAAGAGACATGTATGTGGGCAACTGACATTTTGATTGGCAAGTTAAGACGTGAATGTTGCCAGGCAGTGGTGGCGCATGCCTTTAATCCCAGCACTTGGGAGATTTCTGAGTTCCAGGCCAGGCTGGAGAGTTCAAGGCCAGCCTGGTCTACAGAGTGAGTTCCAGGACAGTCAGGACTATACAGAGAAACCCTGTCTTGAAAATAACAGACAAAAAAACAACCCCCCCCCAAAAAAAGACATGAATGTTAGACAAGGCAAGTCCCCTGCCATAGTTGAATCCCCCAACCAATGGGAGCAGGATAAGTGTACAACAATAGCATGTTCCTAAGGAAATCCCTTATCCCTAAGTCCTGATTGGTGAAATAACTTGGCACAGATATTTGTAGATCTCAGGCTTAAAGAGCCCTATAGTATCTTGATTCGGCATCATGATTTAGCTCCCAAGCCTGGAACTTGGCCTTGATTAATCAGTCTTGGGGTGTGTGGTTCAATAAACCATCCCAATTTGACTGAGATTGAGGGATTTTGAGGGGTGATTTCCAGACCTCAACATAGAGCAGAGGGGCTGAGTAGGACAACTGAGACAAAAAGGTGTGTCTACAAAGTTACCGTAGTAAGAGCAGAGCCCCTTACCCCACAAGTGACTAAGCCAAGCAGGAGGCCTGCAGCCAATCCTAAGAGGGAATCTCTTTGGGATAATAGATTATTTATTTAAAAGAGAGAGAGAGAGAGAGAGAGAGAGAGAGAGAGAGAGAGAGAGAGAGAGAGAGAGAGAGAGCTGAGGGTGGAGGTCAGTGTGTGTGTGTGTGTGTGTGTGTGTGTAGGGGGTGGAGTCACTGCAAAGATGTCCAGACTCATCAGAACTAAGACTGCAGTGTAACAGTTTATAGAAGACACAGTTACTTATTTCTCAGAAAGAACTCACTCTACCACTTCATAGTCAAAACAAATACCGTGTTCTGGAATTTAGGAGGTCAGAGTCTGGAAGTAGCTTAACTACATGGTTTTTAGCTCTAGGTCTCTGATAAGTTGAAAACAAACCAAAGGCTGATCCCAGACATCTGCTGACTTCATTATCGTCGGAGCTTCTGCTTCCAAGCTGGCATACAAGGCTGTTAGACCTCAGCTTCTTCAAACATGGACCTCTCTATAGGAGTGCACAGTACATCCCACCACATGGAAGAAGGAAAGAAGAAGAAAAAAAAAAAACAGAAGGCAGAAGAGAGGGGAAACAAATAACTGAATCCTTCTAACATGGTTCTTTATCCATGATTCGGGCCAATGAGATGGCTCAGGAGGTAAAGGCACTTAACGACTTGAGTCTAACATCCAGAACCCACTCTATCTTCCATAAACATAAAGTATATGTATCTAGTCTAGACCCCAGAACTAGCAAAAGTACAATAAATATTATGATTATTAATCTTTCTATTTTGAGGGAAAAGTACCTTTCTAGATTCAAGGTCTAAAAGATTAACAGAGTCGTTTTGAGAGCACACAGTTATGATTGGTGACATCATTTATTAACAACTTGACAGCCACTGCGACACACAAGCCCACTGGGGTACTCAGTGATTGACCATGACCATTTGTTTTGTCGTCGATTTGTAAAAGTCCTACAACCTAAAGTTACTTTTTTAAACACGAGTTACCTTTGTACCTGAGCTATATAGCCCACACTGCTGCCTTCTTTGAGGGGACAAGACAGAGTGGCTTCTGCTGGAATTGAATTTAGAATCCAGGACAAATCTGAGCTGAATGACCTTGGGCAAGAGCTCAAGGTCCTAAGAGGCAGTCTTCCCTTATCAGTGGTCTGGTGGGAGGATTAAGTGAGATAAGACGCGTAGTGAAACATTTAGTACAGTACGTATCCCGAGACTACCCATGGCTAAATGACATTTCCCTTTTTCTTTTTCTGGTAGGGTTTAATTTCTCAGCCACTATTGGGTTAAGTAACTCTTGATCATGTTATGGCACCTGCTATCTATCACATAATACTTCTTTCTTTCTGAGGTGTTGAGGATTAAATGGAGGGCTTTGAAAATGTTAGAACACATTACCTAGGGGCACCATTCAAGTAAATCTATTTTGTTTTGTTTGAGATAGAGTAGTCCAGGCTGCCCTGTTTGTTTGTTTGTTTGTCTGTCTGTTTGTTTGTTTTAGAGTCTCCTTCTATAGTCCAGACTGGCCTAGAATCTCATAATCTTCCTGCCTCAACATCCTGTTCACTGGACTTATACATACAACCACGGTCAGCATGCTCTATAGTTTGGGTTTTATTTAGCATTTTTAAAAAATTAATTGTATTTATTATTTAACTAGTGCGTGTGTGTGTGTGTGTGTGTGTGTGTGTGTGTGTGTTATGGAGGTCTAAGGACAACTTGCAGAAGTCAGTTTTGTCCTACCACATGGGTCTTAGAACTCAGGTTGTCAGGCTTACCAGCAAGCGCTTAGACCAGCTGAGCCATCTCTTCAGGTAGTTTTGCTTTTGTTTTTTGTGATGCTTGGTTTGAATCCTGGATCTTGTGCATGATTTACCACTAAGCTGTACCCATAGCCCTATCAGATGATGTTAAAACACTTAAGGAAACTACGAAGTAGTACCCCTATTATTTATTTATTATTTTTGAATTTTCTCAGTAGCCAAATCAGTCTCCCTGGACATATTTCTTAAGGGCAAGAGCCATTTCTTATTTATATTATTTGTTCCCTGTAGTGCCTAGCAAAGTGATGATACACAGTGATTGGTAGCTGACCAAATTAAAATCAGAAGGGATTGAGATTAAAACACTATAGGAAACCTTTGTAGTGGAAAATGAAGTAAATTATTTTGAGAAGAAAAACTGGTGTTTCCAGGCAACAAATTGTATGAATTGTATAGACTTTTATAGTGTGTCATATAATACTCTTATAAATATATTAAAAATTAAATGATATTTCAAATCTTTAACATGATAATAGTGATATAAATAGATATATTTGCAAAGCATTTAATATTTTATGAGTATAAATAATATGAGTACATAGTCATAAAGAAATTATAGCATTAATCATATGAATGATTTATCTGGCTTCCAAGGGTGTTTAAGCTCATTGTTGCTTAGAACTGTTAAAGACAAGAGGGACATTCTATAAAGGAAGTGAGTTTATATTTTCTCTTCAACCACAGGGAGCAACAAGATAGAACATTTAGATCCCTGATAATATCAGTGGGAGAGAAAAAAAAAACCCAAGTACTTCAATATTCTTGTTCTAGTCACATCTGGATGACAAAATATCAATGTTGGATCAATTCAAAAGTCATGCAATTAATTTTTCCATGTCTATACCTGTACTTGGCAGCCTGGGGTAACTACTTCTTGTTTGAGTGAGCAGTACTGTGACTCTATTAATATTTGTGCCCCCTGGCATTGTTCAAGCTCCATTCAAAGGTCCATGTCCTGTATCTTAGTTACTTTTCTATTACTGTGATAGAACACCATGACCAAGGCAACTTACAGAGGGAAAGGGCTTATCTGGACTTATGGAAGGGTAAGTGTCCACCCTGGTGAGTAACTAACTGGCAGACTTGGTGGCCGGAACAGCAAGGTGAGAGCTCACATCTTAAGCCATGAGTAGGAAGCAGAGAGAACATCCCGAGGATGGTGCTGTGGCTTTGAACTCTCAGAACCTGGCCCCAGGGACACAATTTCTCCAGGAAGGTCACACTTCCTAAACCTTCCAATTAGGGATTAAGTATTCAAATATCTAAGCTCAAGGGGGGACATTCCCTTCTAAATCACCCTGTCACAGAAATGTCTGGTCACACACAGCTGTTTCAAGATCTTGAGAGGTGGACAGGTTGTGACCCACAGCAGGCCTCCTGGTCTAAAGATGTATACTTTATCTCAGTGAGAGATTCTCCAGTATTCTTCAAGACGCTGATTCTGGACAATTCAAGCATAGTCAGTTTTTCTAGAACCATTTTTGTCCCTTCGAGTTGTGTTAATAAGTTAGATCCACCCTTCCCATAGCTCTTTTCCTTGACAGGGATATTTTCTTCGATGACACAATTTTCTTCTGCAGCCTGGCTTCCATTATAAGTAGAAGATAACTAAGGAATTATTTTCTAGACTTATCTACTAAGATGAGATGGGGGGACAGGGGCCTCAGGAAGTGGATTGGGAGTTACTTGTTACTTTTTTTTTTTTTTGGTACGTGAAAAGTTTATTGGTTTGTTTTTAGGCAGAGTCAAAATGTTCCCGTATCAAAACAGCCACATCAAGGCACCCATATGAAGACGTCCCTGGCATCAAAATGATTATATCAATGCCGCATGTCAGCAAACCGACTATGACAAAACAGCATGCCTCAAAATGGCTGTCTTCCCGAATCAAGATGGCTGTGTCTTCCATCAAGGGAAATGTGCTCTAGACTATCACTGCTGTCTAAGATAAAAATAAAGGGCTGTCTTTCTTATCATTAGCCCTTTTGCTTTCAGCTCGAAACTAGACTTACTCACCAGGTGCTGTGTGACAAAGGCACAATTCCTTCTTTCTTTCTTTCTTCCTTTCTTTCTTTTCTTTTTTCTTTTTCTTTTTTCTTTTTTTCAAGACAGGGTTTCTCTGTGTAGCCCCAGCTATCCTGGAACTCACTCTGTAGACCAAGCTGGCCTCGAACTCAGAAATCCAGCCTCCCAAGTGCTGGGATTAAAGGCGTGCACCACCACCACCCAGTTTATTCCTTATTTCTAATGACCAACACCTATTATTAAAAATTCAGGGGCTGGTAAGATGGCTCAGCAGATCAAGATATTTGCTGTCTAAGCCTGGTGACCCGAGTTCTACCCCCAGAACCATCCTAAAGGTGGAAGGAGAGTACGGATGCCAAAGAGCTGTCCTCTGACCTCCATGGTAGAACACCCCCCTCCCGCAGGCATATGCATGCACCATACTAATAACACGTAAAAAGAGGCCCTAAAAGTAGATATGAAATTACAAGGTTGATCCTGCTTAGGATAGGAATTGTGAAACTCCCATACTAATTTTATAATCATTCTTTTACACTTTGTTCTCATCACAAAGCTCTTCTGGAATCATCTACTCAGAATCAGCCAACAAAATCTGTGCCAACATGGAGGCAGCCCAGAGCCGCTCACTCACTGCCTCCAGCTTCGAGTTCAGTCTCAAGCCTGGAAGAACCATAACACATGCTAAATGCCTTGATTGGTGTTTCATCAGATACTCAGCTTGCAAAAATCTTCTCTGAAAGGTTTGGTGCAGGAACCTATGTTCTCTCTGTTCCTCCAGCTAAGTGAGCTTTGAGACTGGGGAGAGTCTCACCCTGGGAAGGTGACTTACAGTGGACACCGATTCTCGGCCCTCCCTTAATTGTTGATTGGCATTTTCCTGGTTTTTGAGGAATCACAGTTTCTTGGTTTTCTCCTGCTTCGTTGGCTGCTTCACCTCAGGCCTTTTTAAGTCTTGTATTTCTGTCTGCCTTTTAAATGTTGGAGTGCTTTGCTTCTGAGTCCTGGGTCCTCTTTAAGCATAACTTTTCATAATAGTTCAGGATTCAGAGAGGGTCTTCCAAGATGCCTGAACAGCACAGCCTCTATTGAAATTGCTCCCTGTCAACTCATCAGGTTGAGCTTCTTCCTAGAGCTCACTACAGTGTATAATGCTCGATTTTGCTCTTATCAACTGTGCTCCCCGCTAGAATACCCTCCACGAGAGCAAGAGCCTAGCGCTTTGCTGCTCCATTTAGCCTCCAGGGATTAATGTGGCACCTGACTCAGAGTCAGCTCTTGACAAATATTTGCCAGAGAGAATGAATTTAGGCTTTTAAAAGGGGAACTCCATTAAGGAGCCTAGAAATTTCCAAACTTTAGAATATGCTGTTGTTTAGAAACATTCCATTTCACAATGACCACACACAGATATACATATACATACACATATACACACATACACACATATATGTATATTTATACTTAAAGGAATGCTATGTATAGGTAATAACCTGGGAGCATTTTGAGACTTCACTTGGATATAATCGTATCCAATTTACTACTTAGATGGCTTCAATCTGAACACCAGAATGCTGGAGTGACTGTCCATCTGGTTCAGGGATTGGTGCTCTTTTATATACAACTTTCTCATAAAGCAAATGATTTAGTTGAGATGACCTAATCATGTGGGTTGAGATGATCAGTATCAAGGAAAGAAGCAATCTAAAGATCACAAAATCATTTTTACCTAAGACATGATTGGACAATGTGGGAAGAAGACAGGCCAGGAAGTGTGGGAGAGAAGGCTGAGCAAAATGCCAGGAGCCTTTCACTTAGCTTGGTGGAAATAGAACAGGGAAATCATGTTTTCAGTTTTAAATTGGATGCTGAAGAGCCCCCACCACCGCTGAATGGCAAACACTATCTTTGAATTTCCAGGAAGTGCCTACCACACACAGCTGCCTCTCCTGCTTCTGGGGTGGGAAATCAAGGAGGGTTGTAACTCAACCTTGGGTCAGTGCCAAAAGAAGATAAAGGAACAGCTGCAGGACACCGAGCGAGGAATGGGAACTCAGCAGAGGCACAACTCAAACCCTGAGGCTGCCATAAGCATGGGCAGCCCTGAAGCATTGCCTGGCGTTTGGGGAAGAGCATTGGCTTTCCCCAGAGACAAGCAATGGCTTTTCTAGATAAGTTCATGTAAATGCTACAGCTAATCCTCTGGCAGTATGAGTCTGCCGGTGCTCTCAATCACTCTCTAACAGAGCAGTAATGAAAACTCTGCGTGAGGATGGTGTGTGCAATAAACTACATTATTATCTATACATTGAAATCGAGTCCCCTGTGTATTAGGAACTCATTTGGGGGAGGTAATCAGGTCATGAGAGAACAGCCTTCATAAATGGCATTAGTGCCCCTGTAAAAAGGACTTAAGAAACCCTCCTGTCAGGGGCTGGCGAGATGGCTCAGCGGGTAAGAGCACTGACTGCTCTTCCGAAGGTCCTAAGTTCGGATCCCAGCAACCATATGTTGGCTCACAACCATCCGTAATGAGATCTGACGCCCTCTTCTGGTGCGTCTGAAGAGCATCTGAAGACAGCTATAGTATGTTACGCCAGAGTAAGCGGGCCGGAGCGAGCAGGGCTGTCCTGAGTTCAATTCCCAGCAGCCACATGATGGCTCACAGCCATCTGTACAGCTACAGTGTACTCATACACATAAAATAAATAAAATAAATCTTTTAAAAAATTTAAATTTTTTTTTTAAAAAAGACAAAGAGTCAGCCTATTGGTAATATGATGTCCCTCCAGAATGGTATAATTTGTGAGCAATAATCTCTACTGTTCTAATGTAATGAGATCTGACACCCTCTCCTGGTGCTTCGTCTGAAGACAGCTACAAGTGAATTAACACCGGGAGTGAGCGGGGCCGGGAGCGAGCGGGCTCACAGCTACAGTGTACTCATACACATAAAATAAATTAAAAAAAAAAGAAAAAAAAAAAGAACCCCTCCTGCCATGTGTGGATACAAGTACCACAGATCAGTCAGTAACCAGAAGCAGAGTCCTAGCCTGACCAGAATCCTCCTTCAGGACTTTGTGCCTCCAGACTTGGGAAAACTCTCTTTCTGTTGTTGTCTGTAAGTTATCCAGTCCACAGTACTTTGGTCTAGCAACATGAATTGACTCTCTCCTATCCACAATGTACCTTGCTTTCCATTTTCCAATATGACCCTGTAGTTTCACCCTAGACTTTGCTACCTATGGTGGTTTGAATATTCATGGTCTCCATAGGCTCAGATGTTTGAATATTTGACCCCAGGTAGTGCACTGTTTGGGTAGGCTTAAGAAGTGTGGCCTGGCTGGAGGAAGATGTCACTGGGGGGTGGGCCTTGAGCTTTCCTAGCCACATGCTATTCCCAGTTCTTTCTCTGCTACATGCTTGAGGTTGAAGATGTGCTCTTCTTTGCTCCAGCCACTGTGCCTGGTTCTCGCTACCACCATTTTCTTTTCATGGTCTCTTACCACCCTGGACTCATAAGCCAAATAAACCTGTCCTTCTATATGTTATCTTGATCATAAAAAGTAATGTACAACTCATACTAATAGCTTACTGTTTTGGCATCTTAAAAATTACACTTTATTTTGTGTTTGCATGTGTAGGTATATGTGCCTACCATGGCACATGGGTAGTGGTCAAAGGACAGTTTCCAGGAATCTCCTCTACCAGGTATGGAATCTCTTCCTCAGGGATGGAAGTCAGATCATCAAGACTTAGAAGCAAGCTCCTTTACCCACTGAGACATCTCTTCAGGACGTAGGTTCTAGAAACTCAAGCATGAATACACTAGGTTTCTCCTTTTGCTGAGTTACAGTTCAGTGGGGATATACAAACAGACAATTACAGCGGAATACAGTTAAGTGCAAACCATAAAAATAATCATGGCTTTTATGAGATCATTAAAGAGAAGCACTTAACGAAGTCCTCAGAAGTGGGTCAGTTTTTTAATAAACTGACAGGTGAGTCAGATCTTAAAGGATGTGAAGAGTTAAGCAAAGAGAGGCAAGCAAGCTAGAATGGGGCTTGAGGCAGGAGGAGGAAATGAAAGGGGAGATACATCTAGAAAGGACAAATTTCTATGCAAATGAATGGAAAGAAAAAAAAAAGACTATCTGGGAGACACCAGCAGGCTTGAGTTGTTAGAGTCAAGGTGAAGCTATATATAAGAGCAGAGACAATGTCTAGGTTAGATGATGGTGGACTAAATCTAATATTAAAGGCATTCACCATCTTGTCTGCAAAATGCATCTGGGAAAGGGGTTTAGGTCATAAAGGAACATGGATGGCAAGATCAGAGTTTTAAATAAATTACTTCATTTTCTAATGAACATTTACTAGCAGGTTACAGTTGCATCCATACTTAGTGTAGAAAACCAGAGAAACTTCGTTAGCTTATTGTTCTAGCCTGGGTGAAAGCTGAAGCAAGCCTTAACGGAGGCATGGATAGTGAAGAGCAGAGACAGGGACAGCTTTGTCAGAGGGCAACAGACTGGGACAACCACATGGTGGCTCACAACCATCCATAACGAGATCCGACGCTCTCTTCTGGTGTGTCTGAAGACAGCTACAGTGTACTTAGTTATAATAATAAATAAATTTTTTTTTTTTAAAAAAGAACAAGTAATGGGATCATAGGTTAAGATTATGTTTTGTTTTTTCTTTTGGTTTTTGGTTTTTTCAAGACAGGGTTTCTCTGTGTAGCCCTGGCTGTCCTGGAACTCACTCTGTAGACCAGGCTGGCCTTGAACTCAGAAATCCTCCTGCCTCTGCCTCCCAAGTGCTGGGGTTAAAGGCGTGCGCCACCACTGCTCGGCTTAGTTAAGGTTTCTACTGTTGTGGTGAATCATTATGACCAAAAAGCAAGTTGGGGAGTAAAGGTTTATTTGGCTTACACTTCCACAGCCCTGTTCATTGCTGAAAGAAGTCAGGACAGAAACTAAAACAAGGCAGGAACCTGGAGGCAAGAGTTGATGCAGAGGCCTTGGAGGGGTGCTGCTCACTAGCTTGCTTCCCCTGACTTGTTCAGCCTGCTTTCTTATAGAACTCTGGACCACCAGCCCGGGATGGTACCCCTCACAATAGGCTGAGCCTCCCCCCACCAATCACTAATTAAGCAAATGCCTTCCAGCTAGATCTTATGGAGGCGTACTCTCAATCGAGCTTCCCTCCTTTCAGATAACTCTAGTTTGTGTGCCGAGTCGACAGAAGACTAGCCAGCACAAGCTTCAAGAATAAATTTTAAGGAGGTGATCAATTACGCTAAATGTAATGCAGGGTGTGGTAATATAGAGCTGACAGACTTAAAATGTCTCTACTTAAATATCATTTTGACAGCTGAAGGCAACTCCCTTGACTCCTAGGGAGAATATCCAAACAAAATAAGGGCAGTGCCTGAAGAGAAAATGATTGACCAGTCACACATACAAATATAGAGACATTAAAACTAAGGAAAGTACTCATTGAAAATACAATATTATTAAGGAGGGTTTAAATTCCCGAAGTGAATGACATTTATTTTTTAGATGCATTAATGTCACTCACTGACATTAAATTAAGGAAGACAAATTAAATGATTATCTCAACAAATACTGGGGGGGGGCACCCAGTAATATTGAACACTCATTTTTTGATTTTAAATGTTTCTTAGAAATCTAGAAATATAGTGGACCATCTGAATATATTTAAAAGCCTAGAGCAAATACTGCAAAATAAGAAATATTTACTGCTCAAAGCCAGGAACAAGATATAGACATAATTCTTCAACAAGGCTCTGGACTTCCCGACCAACACAGTTAAGACAAGAAACAAAATGTACAGACTATTGAAACTAAGGAAAAAAATAAACATTATATGCAGATAATAGAATTTGCTCTATATAGTATATTTGAGACAATCCTTTACTATTGCATGACTATACGAGTGTTTAAATGTTGATGGACCCCAAATCAATAATCAAAAATTACTAGTTTCAGTACAATTGCAATAATGTTATCTAGTTATAATAAAAGCAATAATGTACCCAGAAACAAATCTAGCAAAAATGTTAAACACAGACACATACACAGACACAAAGAGTATTTAGCCAAAATAGGACAAAACTGGTTTGAAAGAAAACTGATAGAACTGGAGATTATTATATGGAGAATAATATATATATATATATATATATAGAGAGAGAGAGAGAGAGAGACATGAAAGACAAAAGAGGACTATTTGGGAGAAGAAAGGAATAGCAGTAAAAAGTAGATGGAGGCGGGGCAGTGGTGGCGAATGCCTTTAATC
>NW_022196891.1:54619553-54632657 GCF_008632895.1 Mastomys coucha | reverse complement strand
AAAAAAAAAAAAAAGTAGAGGGAGACAAGAATATATTACATTCATGAAAATATAATGAAGTATATTATTTTGTATCATATTATCTGGTAATAACAATAAAAAAAACAAGAGATTAGGCCACAGATAGTATATAAGGGAATTTTTTTTGTTTTTACGAGACAGGGTTTCTCTGTGTCCCCTTGGCTGTCCTGGAACTCACTCTGTAGACCAGGCTGGCCTTGAACCCAGAAATCTGCCTGCCTCTGTGTCCCAAGTGCTGGGATTAAAGGCGTGAGCCACCACCGACTGGCCTTGTATATTTTTTTTAAGACTTATTTTACATGTGAATATTATGTCTTTATGGACACCATATGATTCCATTACATGGATCCCATTACAGATGGTTGTGAGCCACACCACGTGGTTGCTGGGAATTGAACTCATGATCTCTGGAAGAGCAGCCAGTGCTCTGAGTCATGTTTCTATCCACATATTCTTGAGAATCTCAAACAATTGAAAAACAACACATCAAACCAAACAGATAATGCTAAATATTGGCATATATATATAATGATTGGACTAGGCCCACAAGTAATAACATTGATAACCCTTGAGGATACAATACAATACACAAAAGGTAACTCCCAGGATGTGTTTCATATGTGTGTGTGGAAGAAATGCATGCCAACATTAGAACAGCAATGATATCTTGGTTGCTAGAAGGAAAAGGGGTTGGCTGGAGTGTTAAGGGGATTTCAACTCCTTATTTCTTCTTTAGATAATTGTAGAATGAGAGATACCAGAAGGGAAGGAGGTAGTCAAGTCAATGAATACGGTCTGGTCTTTCAAAAGTTCAGAGAGGCAGAGAGGGAAAAAGAAATAAGAGGGATTGATGGTAGCTTCAGGAAGATACTAGGCCAGCAGAGTTACTCAACCAACACTTTTTATTATAATTTTGTCATAGAAATGAACTCATTTATTGCAGGCCAGGGTTACTCAAACGGTCGGTCGTACTTCTACTGGTCTTTCATTTCCTTCAGTCTCCTGATGGCGGGTTTGACTGTGACAGCATTAGTGGTGTTATGGATCCAGGACTGACCCAGGCACTGTTGTTGTGAAGGAACCACAGTGCCAGATGACAGTGGCCCGCATTATTATCTTGGTCTTGCCACAGAGGATCCTGGTGTGCTGGTTGATTTAAATTTTTGTCATCATTTTCTGGAGAGAGGCACCACAATGATCCAGACCTTCTTGGTGCTTTTAGCCATGTCAGTGATTGACCTAGGCCTGATCTTGGTGAGCTATAATGACAATTTAAACAGAAAGAAAAGTTAAATGAATTATATTGTGGATACTTATGTACCTACCACCTACATTCCCCAAATAGCATTTGGCTTTACTTGGTTTATAACATATCCATCCATCCATCCAGCTTGTGTTTTGAGTGCATTTCAAGTACAGTTTTGAGCATCTGTGGGTGCATTTCAAATACAGTTTTGAACATTGGTAGGAAGCTTTTTGGTAAGATGGAAGAGATGGACACATGGATTCAAAGAAGGAACCATTATTGAAAGTTCAAGTGAAGAGAGAATACTTGTTTAAAACTTGAGAGAAGTAGGAGGATCCAGCCTCTGTGGGGAAAAAGGAGGTAAAAGATGAGAGAGGTAGGGGGAGACTGAAGATCTTGCTTCGTGACCTTAATTTTTATTCTAGAAGTAGGAGGTAGAAATCTTTGTTGAAGATGGGGGTTGAGTAGGTCTAGAAGACAGAGACATGAGGTATATTCCCTGGGGAAAATAGGATGGTGAATATCAACGAAAGCCAAAGGACTGGTGGGATGTTGAGCTTGGGCCTACAGCAGCATCATCGTTGGAGTTGGTGTCAACTCCAACGTTGGTACATTTGCCTTCATTATCTGTGCACCTCCTTTATGCCAGTGACCTACTCCAATCTGCTTCAGTTATCTGTTGCTTTCTGAACTACACTGTCTGGCCATAACATGTCAGTAGAGTTAAATTCCAAAGTCATTTTCTGACAATCTGCTTCTAAACTCCTGTCTTGTGCTGCAGAAGATGTCTTTTTTTGAGACCAAAAAGACCAAATGACCACCCCCACCAAAACCTTTTTAGATTTATAACTGATATACTGACACATACAAGAGACAAAAACATAGGTCATTATAAACTACATATACTGGCCAGTTATTGTTCGCAAGGGTACCAAAAAGACAATGGAGTCATGTTTCAAAAAAAACAAACAAACAAGCCCCCCCCTTTAGTGGTACTGGACTCTGACTTTTAAAATTTCTTTTCTTTCATTCCCTCTACCCCCCACTAAGACCCACCAGAACTACAAAGCAAAAGAAGTAGTCATTTTGTTTGGTCAGGGTGAAGTATCTTCGTATCTGTAGTTACTAGAACAACATAGAAACTGATTTGCTAAACATGACATGACATTGTGTAGTTAATAGACACTGTCACTCTGTATTCCAAGCAGAGTTGTGTCATTTAACAGATGTGTACAGGAGCATTTAAAAAAAAAACAAAAAACAAAAAACAACCTACAAAAATTAAGTTTTATATTTGCTGTCTCTGGAGCAGATTCTGTAGTTGTCATTGGGGGAAATCCTAACCTTGTTGTTTTTTCCGACACTTTGTCATTTATTTTTAAATTACACAGGGTGGAGCTGGGTACCTTATTATTTCCAGTGCTTAAGATCTTAAGAGATTTTAATTAGACCCTGTTGTCAGAGGCCATTGTGGTTCCCTCTGTTTTTATTCCTTTTGAATTCCTAAAGTTGAATGCTGAGGTGAGGTCATAATTTTGAAGGCGTTTCTGCCAAGAAGGAGTCACTGGTGGAGAGCTGTTTGTCTCCGGCAAGTCCCGTGGCTTTTCCAAACAACAGTGTCAGCAGCTGCTATGAGCAGTGGCTTTCTCTTAGGGCGCTTGGACAAAAGGGTTCTCTGGCGGGTCTTCCTTCCTTCCTCCTCTCCGCCCCCTCCCTTCCTTCCTTCCCTTTGGTCCTGATCCCTACCTAAGATCGCGGAGCCTCTGTGTTTTAATCATTATCAAATGTTGCTGTGAGGCTCCAGCTTCCTTACTTACATTGACTTTCTTTACCCGATTTGCTTCCAAACCTAACTTAATAACTCAGCTTTGGTTTTCAAGCATCTTCTACCAAGAATGCAAGAGGGAGTGGCAGCCATCTACCTATAAGCACTTGAGACTGGCCGTCTCATGCTCTCCAACAAAGGGACAGAGAAAGTAGAGAAATAATAGTTCCTTTAAAGTTCAGAACCCTTTTAGGAAGTAAGAAATGCACGTCTCTTTTATAACACTAGGCTCTGCTGACAAGCCAGCCAGGATGCAGGATGCTGTCTTGATGAGGGGCAGGCAAGGTTGAAAAGGGGACATACTGAGCAATGAGCAACAGCTGAGAGCTACAAAGATAGGGCTGTGCTCATGTATAAATAGAAATGTTGCTGTTACCCTGATGAATCAGACCAGATGTTTCTCTGATGTCTCTGTTTGGTCCTTTGGTTAAAAAAAAAAAAAAAAAAAAAAGTATAATTTTGCTAAAATTATATGTGGGGGCCAGGAATGTGGTACAAATGTTTTAAGCTTAAATAATATGCAAAAGAGGAAAATTGTTTTACCCAGGAAACCTTCATAAATAAGAAAAGTAACTATTTAGAAAGGGCTAGTGTTAGCATTCTGTATAAACTCCACCCCTACAGATACCTGGCAGAAGCCAGGTATGCTTCTCCCATAGTTACCTGGCAACGGCCAGGTAGGCCTGGCCCTATAAAAGTGGCTGCTTGCCCCCTCCTCTCTTACTCCTGCTTCTCTTACCCCTTTTTCCCCCTCTCTCCATGTGGTCATGGTCGGCTCCTACTTCTTTACTCTCCCCTTCTCTCTGCCTTTCCCTGCCTCTGCTACCGTCTTAACTCCCCTCCTCATATCCTAAATAAACTCTATTCTATATTATACCACTGTGTGTCTGGTCCTTCAGGGGGAAGGGATGCCTTGGCATGGGCCCGCCAAGGCACCCCCTTCCCCCACACCCCGCCAGAACATATTCTTATAGCTCTTTCTCTTTTTATGATCACGACAGCCAGGACAATGTGGGAAGTAAGCCTTTGACTAGTGAGTCTGAGACTCAGATGATTCAAATTTGACTTCTTCCTAGGTCTCTAGTTATATGACCTTGGGCAAGTCAAGTCATTCTTCAGGGTCTAGATGGGTTCATTCCAATTCATTTTCTTTT
The DNA here is from genome assembly GCF_008632895.1 of Mastomys coucha. Classification (NCBI taxonomy): domain Eukaryota; kingdom Metazoa; phylum Chordata; class Mammalia; order Rodentia; family Muridae; genus Mastomys; species Mastomys coucha. The sequence goes on along the minus strand of NW_022196891.1, from coordinate 54,628,411 downwards.
CTTTTCTTTTCTTTTTTTTTTTTGGTTTTTCGAGACTGGTTTCTCTGTGTAGTCCTGGCTGTCCTGGAATTAACTCTGTAGACCAGGCTCGCCTCGAACTTAGAAACCTGCTTGCCTCTGCCTCCCAAGTGCTGGGATTAAAGACTATGCCACCAATGCCCGGCCCAATTCATTTTTGAGATGGGATCTCAATATTGCTTAGGCTTCTCTGTGTAGTCCTGGCTGTCCTGGAATTAACTCTGTAGACCAGGCTCACCTCGAACTTAGAAACCTGCTTGCCTCTGCCTCCCAAGTGCTGGGATTAAAGACTATGCCACCAATGCCCGGCCCAATTCATTTTTGAGATGGGATCTCAATATTGCTTAGGCTTAGGTGATCCTCCAGTTTCAGACTCCTCAGTAGCTGGGACTAGAGGCATTAACCCTTACACTTAGCAAGGTATGCTTAGTTTCAACTGAGGAGGGGCAGGACAGAAAATGAGTTGAATGACTGGAGTGATTAAACTCGTTTTAAATGTCTTTTTCAGTCCCACATGTCTAAGAACAAGACAAGGATTTCATTTTCCCACAATCTACTTTCTTGCTTCCTGGTTTCTGATATCATTGGAAGGATGTTATGAGAAAGATATTGTGGGGGAATAAAAATATATATCACAGCCTTTGCCTTCATGATGTTTATAACCTAATTGTGGGCATTAAGGACTGTACCACAATATTTATTGTGTTGATCCCAGAAGTGAAACAGGAACAAATGGTGAGGGAACTAGGAGGAAGCTGGGGGTCACTGCCAGCTTAGAGAATAAGGAAGGTCTTGATTAAGGCCATGGGCTTTTGATGGGGTTGCTTCCCTGCAGTTAGGAGTAACAAAGAGCTAGGTATTTTTGGAAGTGAACTATGCATACAGGCAAGGGGGTGGGATGGGGGCTGGGATCACATTTGAGTGGTCCTTTTAGATGTGGGATGGTTCGGCATTTTTCTTTCCTTTTGTAGGCACTGAGGGACTTTAAAAATAAAAGTTAGTTTTAGATGTGATCTGGTCCTAACTACGCTTCATGATAAATCACCTACAAGGAAGGTAAGATAAAACTGGAAGCAGAAAAGTCCTCAGGGGAAGGAGCACAGCTAACCAGGTCTGTCCTGGGAGGGTATACATGACTGGATCTCTGAGTCTGAAGTAGGATCTACTAGCTCCTTTACAATAAACTAGAGACGGGGAGGCTGTCTGGGTGAGGGAAACAGGGACCACAAAGACATTTGAAGCGTTGAGTCTGAGATCCAGGAAATGCCACATTGGTGGATGTATTCAACATTTATAAACTCCTGATTGGACCTCAGCACTGCAGACAGGTTGGTGATAGGTATCCTAAATGCAAGATTATTCAGCTGACACTATAGTCACAGAAGTGCTTGGATTGTGGTGGTGGTGGGGGGGATTGGAGATCTAGGGGAAGGCTGAAGACTTCCCAGTATCACCAACAATGCAATCCGGGAAGTGCTAGGCCCCTAGGCTCAAGAAGAAAGGCAGTGACAAGCCGACAAGGTGACTTCACAAGGTGACTTCTGGTTTATGGGATTATCTGCTAAGAGAAAGGGGGAGGGCACCTACATAGGCTATAAAGAAGTGGGTGGGACCTCCCGAAGTATGTGCAGTTTCTGACAAAGGAATGAGGGAAGACAATCAATGAGGGAAGACAATCAAGCATGTGCAGTTTCTGACAAAGGAATGAGGGAAGACACACACAGCCTTTAAGTCGTGACAGCCTAGATTCAACCTCCTACCCCCACTTAAGATTAGTGATGCGTGCTCACAGGCAGTGACCTCTTTGGTCTTTTAGAAATCTCAAACTGTTCCTAGATTTTCATTTTTAGACCATCATCTAGGAAACTCTACCCATCAACCCTCACATCTTTCCACAGGTTCCTACTTTCAGTTCCCACTTGTCCTAGTTGTTGGGTTTGATTTTGGGGGCCCAGAGTACCAGTGAGCATCAGTGTGCTAAGCACCTCTAAGCTCGGTAGCAGAGGGGAAAAGCAGGTGAGAGCCCACGGGTAAGGGCATGAGTCTCCAGCTCTTTCATACTACACATCAAGGTCTGCCTGCAAACCAAGACTTATATCATACAAAGGTCTGTTTTCACTTTAAGATCTGGACTTATACTGTAGAGATATCACAGGTACAAATGCTGGTGGCATTAACTACCTTGAACAATGCAAATTGGTTTATAACTTTTTGTTTTTATATATTATTTTTCTTTTCTTCCTTTGTTTGTTTCTTTCCTTTTTTTTTTTTTCTCAAGACAGGGTTTCTCTGTATAGCCCTGGCTGTCCTGGAACTCACTCTGTAGACCAGGCTGGCCTTGAACTCAGAAATCTGCCTGCCTCTGCCTCCCCAAGTGCTTGGATTAAAAGCGTGTGCCTCCACTGCCCAGCTATATTATTTTTTTTATATTATTTTTCTTAACGATAACCTCTTGCAGAAAAAAACAAACAAACCCTTCTCCTCAGAAATATCACAATAACTCCACCTGCTGCAAAACCAAAAATCCTTAACAATGCAGATGTATTAAAAAAAATTAAGCAAGGCAATGGTGGCACATGCCATTAATCCTAGCACTCTGGAGGCAGAGGCAGATGGATCACTGAATCCAAGGCCAGGATGGTCTATGGAGTGAGTTCCATGACAGCCAAAGCTATACAGAGAAACTGACTCATCCCTTCCCCCCCAAATTAGGCTACTAATGGTTTCTTGTTTGTTTTTATTCAGAGACTCAAGTAGAAAGGCTGGTCTCCAAATCTCTATGTACCTAAGGGTGACCTGGACTCCTGACACTCTTGCTTCTACCTCCTGGTAGGGATTATAGGCAGTGCCAGTCTTCCCTGCAGAAGACTAGAATTTTAATTTAGTTATCCTCAGAAAGACTGTTTAGCAGTACCCTGTGCTTCATTATTTTTCCATTGGCTAAAGACTATTTTAAAAAATTCTGGGGGCTGGAGAGATGGCTCAGTGGTTAAGAGCATTGACTGCTCTTCCAGAGGTCCTGAGTTCAAATCCCAGCAGCCACATGGTGGCTCACAGCCATCTGTAATGAGATCTGACGCCCTCTTCTGGAGTGTCTGAAGACATCTACAGTGTACTTACAATAAATAAAGAAATCTTAAAGTAAAAAAAAAAAAAAAGTTTTAAAAAATTCTGTTTGTTACAAAATTATTTACTCTCCATGCCGTGAAAATATTTTCCTTTAAACCTAGAGATATTAGATACATTCCAGATGTATGTTACTTAGGTAATTGGATGATGATGATGTGCGACTGGTATGAGCTTAGGATGCCAAGGTGAAGCAGTGACCAGCGTTTGAGTGGTCTGGATGGGAATAGAGGTTACTAAGGAAGCAGGATTAGAGGGAGTCTGACAGAGCCTTTCCCTTAAGATACATGATGGCACTGAGAACAATTTTTGGAAAACCTTTTTTCCCTCCGTTTTATATACCACTCCTAATGCTGCTTGGGGGATAATAGGTTGGGTAAATACATCCATATATATGAGTAGATACTTGGATTTGTATGTCTGATGTCCACTTACTCTTTGAGGCATTAACAATAAATCAATACAAATGAAAATACTCTGCCAAGGGTTTTTTCTCTTTCCTTCCCTCCCTCTACTGTAAAAGAGCAATGCATGTCCCTTCAAAGACCTTTACAAATTGGACATGAGTTGGGTATGATGGCCAACACCTTTAATCCCAGCACTCGGGAGGCAGAGGCAGGCCTGTTTCTTTGAGTTTGGAGCCAGCCTGGTCTATAACACATGTTTCAGGGCAGCTAGGGCTGGTACACAGAGGAACCCTGTCTTCAAACTAAACCGAAAGAAGGAAGGAAGGAAGGACAAAGGAAACACTAGATTTGCTTAGGGCTAAGTCCTGTAACTTCTAGCCTCAATATCTCTCAATTTACTAAAATTGGACAGCTGACTGTAGCCAGATAGCAAGCAAGTGGGCTTCTACACACTGGGAAGGATTACTCCTCTACATTGCCAAGCAACAGAGTAACAAATCTAATCACAGAGTTCTTGAAGGATCAAAGTTGAAGAGATCAGAATCATTGAGAGCTTGTAAGACTTACCTGTTGCACTGGTGGCACTGGTGGTTGCTTTGGCACGTACCCTGGGCTGTCCTGTTTGCGCCTGTTTAAGCAAGAGGAAGGGTGAGAGGATCTTAAGGTCACTTCTTGTTTTAAGTGCTATTACTCTATGTAAAATTTGGGAGAAAACTATAAAATGCATGCTCTAACTCTCACAAAGCACAAAAACACACGAGAATGCCCTAAACCTAGAAAATTAGATTGACCTCTTCTAGAAGTTCAAGTAGAGAGAAATGAGGGCTGGGGTGGCTTGGGCCACAAACAAAAAACCTGCCCCAAAAGATTTTTTAGCATCATCTAATTATGAAAAGATTCCTGTTTGGTTTGAAGTAGCCATGTTCATAAATTGTTGAAAAAAATCTATGATTTGTCAATACAATTTTAATTGGTAAATTTTATCTGAAATTATTACTATTTTTTTTTCCTGCAATCTCTGAAAAAGATTGGTGAATCCCGCTTTGGGTGGGCACAAAATGAAGGCAAAGTTAGGGAGGAAGACAGTTTACACGTAGACCAAAAATAAAACACAAGTAAAATTGTTAGAGAAAAAGAGAAGCCAACAGATTGCAAAGATCAAAGGCAAAAAAGAGAAGCTTGTTTAGTTAATGCTGGGGCTTTGGGGCATTTCACGTACTTGCGTGGCTCGTCCATCCATCCACACCACACATCGTAGCCATGCTATTCTAAACTGATGATAAAACCAGCTCCAGGGCGGGCAGGGCGCAAAGCCGGGAACTCGCACAGATCTCATGATCCATGACCCGGGGCCGGATCTCCCGTCTGGAAGAACGATGGCGTTTCCTCCAGGGTGACTGTTAGATAAAGCAGCGCCTTCACGCTCTTCGTCCACGAAAGAAGCATTGGTCCAGAAATCAGCAGGAAGGGGGCTAAGAGAAAAGGGAAGCGCCTTTCCCATCTTTTTAAATTTCCCGCACCCCCTTTTCTCTCCGCCTCCCCACACCGTCTCTGCTTCCAGCAGCACCTCGAGGATCCCGCACCGACAGAGGCGGTCTGAGCCGGATAGTCTTAGGAAAGTAGGCGGGCCTGGCCCGATGAGTATTTCGGTGCCCGATTCTTGCTGCCTTCGGCGGCAGTTCCTCCTCCTCTCGCTTACTGGATTGCACACGCGGCCGTGCGCTCGGCTCTCGATTGCTTCGGCCTATCACCCTGGGATGCCGCCTGCCGCCGCCGCCGCCGCCGCCGCCAGCGCCGCGGCTGCCGGGCGTGTGGGTTTCTCAGAGGAGCGCGAGCCGGAGCCCGAGCAGCGGCCGGAGCGGCGGCCTGAGAGTTAGCGGAGCCGGCCTGCGCGTTCCGCAGGAGCAAGCCGACGCCAGGCGGACAGAAGCTGGCCCGGGCGCGCCCCTCAGGCTGAGGGAGCCGGCGCTTTGAGCCCCGGAGGCGACGGCGGCGGGAGCCGGTCAGAGGGGGCGGCCCCTGGCGGCGACGCCCCCGAGCCCAGCCCTGCCCGGCCGCGCTCCATCCTCAGCCGGAGCCCGGGCTGCCCGCGATCGCGCCCGCGGGGGCTGAGCAGGGCTGCGTGGGGGCGGGAGGTGAGCTCGCGCTCCCCGGTGCTCCGCGTCCGCTCCGGACCCGCACCTGAGCCGGGACCCGCCTCCGCTCGGGACCACGCTGGACCCGCCTCCCGGCCCGGGTCCCACCCTCCGCTTGCAGGTGGGCTGCGGCGCCCGGCCTTCGGGCGGTGGGCGGCGGGGGAAGGAGGTGAGCCGTGTCCGCGCCTGCAGCCCTTCGGGTGCTGGTGGCCGCGCCGTCGTCCCTTTCCCGCAGCCGGGGAGCCCGCCCCGCCGCCGCCTGCTCCCTGTGGGACACCATGGAGCTCTCTCCGTCGTCCGGAGGAGCCGCGGAGGCGCTGTCGTGGCCGGAGATGTTCTCGGGGCTGGAGTCCGACTCGCCGCTGCCCCCGGAGGATCTGGACGCGGTCGTCCCAGTCAGCGGGGCAGTGGCCGGTGGCATGCTGGATCGGATCCTTCTGGAGTCAGTGTGCCAGCAGCAGAGCTGGGTCCGGGTATTCGGTAAGAATCCCAAGTCGTCTGCCTCAGAGGCTGGCGTTTCTTTATCTTTCCTTGGGCTCCGATGCATTCTTCGTCCCCATCTATCCTAGGTCAGCTGCCCACATCCCTTTTTGTTGCAGGAAATGCTTTTTGACAAGTTTATCCAACATGATGCCTGGTTATGTGACTCAGTAGGCTCTTTGGACACCTCTTTAGATACCCACAGCTAAGTTTATAGAGTTGAGCTACCCGGACGTTAATTCTTAGGTAATTATTTAAAGGCACTTGCTGCTGAGTCTTCAAGGAAGGTAGGATGGAACAAGGCACAAAACCAAGTGAATGGGATTTTATTTCCTTCCTGTTGTGTGAAGCGAGTGTTGAGAGGAAAGTAGGAAAAAGCTTAGTAGAAGATGAGCTAATGAATGAGAAACAAAACAAAATCGAGGGGTTGCTGGGGTGGGGGGTCAGAGATGGGAGAGACACCCAGCCCTAGCCTTTGCATCAGCCCCAGTTCAAGTGTTTGGTAGCAGTAGATTCGTCTACAGCTTTTCCTTTAACCTTACTCTCTACTTGTCCTGAGTGCGTAGATTGTTTCAGATTGCACTGTTGTTTCTGGTTCTCATTGTGAAGCTACCCGGGTGCCACTCAGCAGGTTTAAAAGTGATGAACACACTAAAAAAAACTTTCCCTTTCTGCATTCCGAGTAACCATCTTTTAAATTAAACCCGAATGGTGATTTTCTATTAAGGAAAGGCTGTGACAACATTATAAACATGCTGGATTCATGGTTTAGCTGTGCCTTTCCAAAATATCAGAATAGCAGAATGTTTCTCACTTAGCCCACATGACCATAAAAGACATAAGTAATGTGGCTGAATATAAGATGAGCAGTTTGAACCATCTGGGGTCAAACAGTTGTTGAGATGCCGTCCTGCCGTCATGTGGGTGCATCTAACCCTGTTAGTGATCAGCATGTTGTATTTATGTTTTTGCTTTCATACTTGCAAATAGGCTCTGTGCTTTATACTTCAAGGCCATCTTTCCATGGCTTATAAGTTGTCTTTTGGACAGTTCAGTTGACTTCAGGCCCATCTCAGAAAGATCTCAGACATTTGAGTTCTTGCCTCAGTTCTGTCACTAAATTATTAAACAATTTAGGGCAGATAAGGCCACCTTTTTGTCTCAGATTCTTTTTCTATAAAATGAGTGGACTGGATTAAATAATCTGTAAGGCCTTTTCAATCATAAAATCAGCAACTTTTCTAATGGCTAGTGCTTAGAAATCTATATATGTACTACTTGGAATTTTGCTGATGTTTCTAAGTTTTTTTTTTTTCTTCCTTTTTTACTAAATGGAAGAATTAAAGGAAAGATGTGGGAACTGATGCAGAGTTACTCAAATCATTCTCAGCAGGTTGGATTAAAAGCTTTGCTGCCTGGTAGTCCACCTGTCTGCTAATTCAGTTTAGCTGATCACTTAAAACAGAAGTTGATGAGAGTCTAAAAATGATTATAAATTGGAGTACATTGTGGTTACATTTTATCTTCTTGTCTGTGTATACTTTCACTTACAGTTTTTATACAGTGTTAGAGGACTATGTTAGAATATAAATATATGATAATTGGCTGATGAGTGTTCAGAGGCTGGATATTCTAGGCCTTATTGTACGCCACCTTTACATGTAACCCATGTAAATTTTTACTAATGTTTTGGTAGTCTGTTCTAGAACTGGACTTGTCATATGCACATTTTTGCACACATCTAAATATGTTTGAAGAGACCTAGAAATTAGTAGCATACAACTAGGACCAAGAGCCTGATAGTTTTCTTTTTGGTTTTGCCGCAGCTTCGTTGTCATTTAATTTCGTGTGAGTCATTTTTATCTCCCTGGTTCCAGGTTTCTGCATACAATGTGGAATCTGGAGTAGTTGGCTTCCATGCACATACATTCATACACAAGAAGTTATTCAGATGGAGCATTTCCATGTTAAGTGGTACAATTCCCACAATGTGTGATTTCTGTCAGTTAATTAAAACTCAGTTTTACTTCCTGTTTAATGCTGCCGCTTTCCTTCTAAGGATTTTACCCAGGAGACTGCTTTGTTGTCCATAGTTTGATACAAACCCAAACTAAATGGGTCCTGGTTGGTTTAGGTAGTTTTAAAATTGGCTTTTGTATGATTCTTTGAGGTCAGAATAACAATGTGGAAAATCAATTTTTAAAAATTATTTAGGTGGGGTCTCACTATGTAGCCCTGGCTGGCCTGAAACTTGCCATATAGTCCAGGCTGGTCTCAAACTCACTGAGAACTGCTTGCCTTTACCCCCAGAAGTGCCTGGATTAAAGGCTTGAACAACCATGCTCAGTGGGAAAATAAACATTTAAGGAATATGTTTGTTTTTCTTTTTTCTGTTTTTAAAAGATTTATTTATTATTATATATAAATACACTGTAGCTCTCTTCAGACACACCAGAAAAGGGCGTCAGATCTCATTACAGATGGTTGTGAGCCGCTATGTGGTTGCTGGGATTTGAACTCAAGACCTTTGGAAGAGCAGTCAGTGCTCTTAACTTTACTACTGAGCCATCGCTCCAGCCCAAGTTTGTTTTTCTTGTTTCTTGTCTGATTTGTGTATTCAAAACTGATTCTCTTGGGTTGTCTTTGATCTTCTACATAATTTATAGAGACCTTTTTTTTTTTTTTTTTTTTT
>NW_022196891.1:54598779-54619511 GCF_008632895.1 Mastomys coucha | reverse complement strand
TTTTTTTTAAGGTGTGGTCCATCTGTTTCAGAGAAGTTTTAACTCCTTTCCTCTAAGTTTGTGGATTAAATATGGACTGTGGTCTAATTGGTCCCATTATTTAACTACACCTTGGCCTATAGAGTCTGTCCTGACTTTTGAAGCCAGTTGTTGAGCAGATTCTTAGTTCAGTGCTTTTTAACTCATCATCAGGAGGACTCTGTTTTCACAAGGTAGGACGGTGGAGGTAGGATGCTACTCAAGTCTGGCTTACACAGTGTGGAGATGGAGGTGGTTTCAAAGGCTAATTATACTAAGTAGTGCTCCTCAGTGATACTGGATGCTGGCTAGCTCACATCTTCTTTGAGAATTTTCATTGAAATCATGCAAATAACTAACAAAAATATTTCTCCTATCTTTTTTTTTTTTTGGATTTTCAAGACAGGGTTTCTCTGTATAGTCCTGGTTGTCCTGGAACTCACCTGTAGACCAGGCTGGCCTGGAACTCAGAAATCCGCCTGCCTCTGCCTCCCAAGTGTATTTCTCCTTTCTTAAGGCTGTCTCATAGAAACTTTTAGGCACAGTATTTTCTTAGCTTACTTCACAGATTAGAAGACTGGCACTGTTTTTACTCTGTGGTTAACAAGTTGGGTTCTTTGGTTGATAATACATCCAGAGCTTTGTATATTACCATGATTTGCTTTGGAATATGTTCAGAGCTTTGTAGTAGGTGGGTCTATATTTAGAGCACAAACAAATGCAAGTCTTTGAGACACAGCTAGGAGAAAATGTTTATGCTGTCCTTTGAGTAAATGTTTCATTCCAGTATTAACAAATAAATTGTGTCCACGTCCTGTCAAGAGTATAAAATTTTGACATTAGTCTGTCTGTCTTGTTTATATTCTTCCCTTACCACCTCCCTTATTGTCCTCAGGTCTAGCAGATTGGTCCTGTGCCTCATAGTAAATAGGTATTAAATGTTATTCATCTTCCGTTTGACAATTTAGAGTTCAACCTGATTGATTTTATGGGTGGTAGAGTAGCTTAAACAAAGACATGCCACCAACAGCTAAATATGGATGCAGAATCCAAGAGCATCAAATGCAGAACATTTCCCAGATATTTATAGCGTCAAAGCAGAGTCAATTGCCTGCAGAAGCTCAGCAAGCTAGCAAAAGGAAACGGAGCAGCAAAGCTGGCTTTACTGCCTATGCTTTCTGGTAAACAATGTGAACATTAAAATGAACTACTTCACCGTGAGTGGATGGCAAGAGTAGGATACCCTGGAAGAGACTTGAGCTCTTCTAGAACTGTCTGAGCTCTGCACTCCTCTGTGTCATAGGTTTTGCAAGGGTGTGCACTGCTCACTCTTGGAGAATCATAGAGACCAAGAACATTAAAGAGTCAGCAGGTATCTTGTACTTTGCAGTTTTAATACTTCCATTAGGATTTATCTAAAATAGTCAGTTAATAAAACAAGGAACAGTATTAACATTAAGTTAGTGTAGATCTCTGTTTTTATTGATTGCAAAAGGAACCTTTTGGAAAGTTTCTAAAAGTTGGTAGGTACTATTTCATATTTCAGCAAACACAAGATAAAGGAAGTGAATTATACTACATTAAGTACTAAGACTTCTAGAAATGTGCCAGCGGGAGCTGATAAGCATTTCTCATGTGAACTGATGGGGTGAAAGGCTTATGTAGTTGTAGTATATAATATTTAATATTTCAGGAGCTAAGTCAAAGGTGAAGTCTGCTTTTTGCACTTCTAGAGGCTATGTCTTTGTATTTATTTAAGGTAATATAACCAGCAGCAAGTCCAGGAAGTTGTTTCATTTTGGCCCACTACAGTTTTTCCCCCTTGAGACAGAATTTCTTTTCGTAGTTTTGGATGTCCTAGAACTTGCTCTGTACATCAGGTTGGCCTGGATCTCAAGTTCACCTGCGTCTGCTTTATGAGTGCTGGGATTAAAGGCTTTTGAAGAATGCCTATCTTTATTTTGGACCAGGATGAGTTAAATGTAGTTCATTCACTGGCTTTTTGTAGGATGTTTTTATTTAACTTTAGACAATATTAGTAAATTGTTTCCCACCCATCCCCTGCCCTCAGTCTCTCATTCTTACATGCTTCAGTATGTAGCCTGTTTTGTAATAATGTATACCTGAATGAAGTTGTTCAAGTCTGAATGTTTCCATTGCTCTATATAATTGACTGATAGGAGAAAGATCAGTGAATATGTATCATATACACCCCAAAATATGTTCACATTATTTAAGTGTTTTAACTTTCTCACAATTATTAGTTAAACTATCACAAATGAGTACTAATATTTTAGAAATTCTTTGAGTCTTAGGCTTGAGTTCAGTACTTACAATCTAGCATAGGTTCTGAATGTTGTCCAGATTCATTTGTGTGTATATGTGTGCATTTATGGGGGTCAAAACTAGATGTGGGCTCTTTATTGCCTTGAGACATTGCCTCTCACTGAGCAGATAGCTAGGGGGTGGTAATCAGATGGCCGGTGAGCTCTCAGAGACCTGCCTGTCTCTGCCAACAGTGCTGAAGTCTCAGCATACAACCATGTTTGGGCGTTTATGTGAGTGGTGGGGATTTGAAATCAGGTCCTCATACTTGCAGAGAAAGTGTTCTAAACCATCGAGCCATCTTCTTAGTCCTTCCAAATTCATCCATTAATTTATGGGTATTAAGAGTTCTTTATCAACTGTGTGTGGTCATGCATGTCTGTAATCCCAGCATTGGGAAGACTGAGGGAGGGGAATCTTGAATTCAAGACTTGTCTGGGTTACATAGTAAGAAACAAATAAATAAATGAGTTCTTCTTTCAGATCATAGGGACTTTCCAAGAAAACTTTATGTAATTTTAAATTCAAATAGCCCCATTTTCTTGAGAGAAAAATTCTCACATTACATGTTCTATTAATGTTCAGTTCATAGACAATGGTGAACAATTTATTTTGTTAAATTAGTACAGTTCTAATTTCTACCTTATTTTCAGAGAATTATAGTATTTCCACTGATTCAAATTGTATATCTATAATCTCTTCTACAGTCATTGGGCTAGAGTAATTTAGAATTAAAAAGTGAATTTGGAAATCTGACATATATAGCTATATATGGTGGTATAAAATTCCTACTGACATTAAGAGAAATCATCAGGAATCAGTCATGTTAATATTTCTGCAATCAAGCCAAGTGCTTGAAAGACTATAAATAACTGCTTTAGTGTAGGTCAGAGACTAATGTGAGAGAAGATATCAACAAAGCTTAGATGTTTATAGAGTCTTGTGGATTTATATCACAGATTTGTAAATAAGGGTTTATATAACTTTCCAGCATGAGCAATTGCCACGCCCACTCCAATGGGCTGCGGCAAGCAATGTGAACTATACAAGAATTGTCTCGATCTTTTTCAGATTGTAAAACTGAGTGGTCATATTTGGTGTTGTTGAGACAGAGTCTTACTCCGTATTTCAGGCCGAACTGGAACTCACTATATAGCTCAGGGTAGCTTAAAAATCTGTGATCATTCTCCTAACATGGACTTCTGAGTGGTGGTACTATAAGGATAAGCTACCATATCCAGCTTTTGAGTATTCATAATGTTAAAACAAATGTACAATAATGTTCTCCATAATGTTCTGCAGTGTTAGGTGGAATAACTTGCTGTCATCATTGAGGTAAAGAGAAGGAACTCACATGACTAAGACAGTAGCTTACTGAGATGATTGCAGTGGCAAGGCGGTGGCTTCTGAGTCTTTGTTTTCATTAGGAAGAAGGCTGAGGTAAGTCGGAGCAGAGGGTTTATGTAATTGTTCTTCACAGTTGCCCTCCTTGGTAGCAAAGTGATTTGATCACCTGTAAGTAGGTTAACCCCAAAAAAGCACCAGCTAATGTCTTGAGTTAATCCAGAAAAAAATTAGCCATTTCCTCTCTTATTCTACCTTATTGGAAATACTTTCAAGTAACTAGAGATGTTTGGTCTTGCTAGCTAGAAGAGGAGTTTGAAGTGTGCTGAAGGCACTGCTGAAATTGCTTCACTGGCTTTGGCAGAGGGAAAATTGCTCTCTGATGTTTGTGAAAAAAACCAAAACCCAAAACCCCCCACCTTTCTTCCCAAAGGCTACCAAGTACTGCTGAAGAGAGTGGTAGAGGACTCTACATAGTTAATGTGCTTTATCTTCTAGTGAGAAGGCAGTCTTGAAGTGCATGGAGGAAAGTAGAAAGAAAACAGCAAATGTTAATGCTTAGATAGTAAGAAAACAAAACTTAAACCCTTGCAGGTATAACAAAACCTCATTTGTTAAATTGCTGTATTTTATTTGTACAAATGTTTTGCCTGCATGTGTGTGTGTGCATCACGTGTGCCCTATATTGTGGAAGTCAGAAAAGGGCTTCAGATCCCTGGAACTGGAGTTAGGAATGGGTGTGATGCATATGTGGATGCTACTGGGAGTTAAACCCAAATTCATTCTTAACTGCTGAGCCACCTCTGCAGTCTCTGTTTGCTAGGTTATTATTTAGAAGTTACTATCTTTCTGCTGTACAATCAGATATTTTAAATTTTCTACCTTTTTTTTTATCAAAATACTCTAATTTTTCATTTGCCTTGCTTCTAAGGGTCTATTGGGCTTCTATAAATTAATAAGTAGCTTCACTGTTGTTCAAGCTCTAGTCTCGTCTGCATTCTGAGGCTGAGGGTTTGATAATACTTAAGTATATGGAGTGGGATTGTGGACAATTCAGAGAAGAAATACCTATCCAACCAAAAAACAAAATTCAGAGTAGTGTGGAAAGTTAAAAGAAACTTTAAAGTCAATAGTCCCAAGTCTGTCAAAACAGTTTTAAAAGATGTCCTTGCCAGAGAGAAACTGGCTCAGGAAGTTCAGCTTATTTCCAAAATTGGAGATAAATTCCACAATTTGTCAGGATTGGAACTCTTAACCTCAGATTCCTTAGCCTCCTGATTTAGCGTCTAGATCTTATTGCTTCCCTTAGGGGGATGACCTTCAAAGCTGAAGGTTAGGAAAACTCTACAGTGAGAAATACCAGATTGTGAGTTTCACAGTCTTTAAGGGAAGTGCTGGAAGTCCCATTACCTAGGTAACAGAAAACAAAAATGAACAAAACATCCACAAAGTGGGAGGAGGATGATAATTACAGTAATCCTTTAGAGGTATACCAGAAGACAAAGTCCATGCTTTTCATCTCTTTTATCTTAGTTTTTTAGGCACAAATTCTTTAAACTGTAATCTGAACTGATACTTTAAGGAAGTACAAATGTTATATATGTGATGGGAAACCTAGATAACACCTAGTTAACTTTCTACCTTATCTTTTAATTTCTAAGCTCCTGGACACATAATCATTACATTTAATATTTTGTAATTGTAAATTGAAAATTGCTTAATGTGAAAAATTTGAAATCTGGAAAATCCAAAGAAAATTTAAGTCATTTTCAAATAAGCTTCTCAGAGGTAACTATTCTATAATGTTTTATTCTGTTTTTTTTTTACCTGTATACATATTTGGTGTTATACTATATGTGTTTAGTATTCTTTTTTCTCTTTACAGTATATTTTTTCAGGTTATTGAAAATATTACCATTCTTCAAATATATTTTTAGTTGAAATTTTTTAGAAAATAGGCAATATTTTTTGTTTCAAAATTTAACAGGTAAATATTTTTTCAGTTGTCACTCACCTCTCCTGACTCGCCCCTCTACTTGCTTTCTCTAATCTATAAATTATTGACAATTTAATTTATCTTCCTGCTTCTAGTCAAGTGTACAGAGGGAAAACTTAAAAATTCTGCATTAAATAGGAACCAAGAAACTTAGTTAAAGTAACAATAACAAGAGAAAAACCTGGACTGGAATGGTAGGTTTTTTTTTGTTGTTGTTGTTGTTGTTGATGTTGATGTTTTTTTTTTTTTTTTTTTTTTCCAAGACAGAGTTTCTCTGTATAGCCCTGGCTGTCCTAGAACTCACTCTGTAGACCAGGCTGCCCTCGAACTTAGAAATCTGCCTGTCTCTGCCTCCCAAGTGCTGGGATTAAAGGCATGTGCCACCACCGCCCAGCTGGAGTGAGTTTTTAATTGCTTTATATTTGGACTGATAGTACCATAGATTTTTACTGTTATATTCAATATGTGACAATTCATTACAAGCATTGATTTGATCTATAATTTAATTTATTCCTCTCTCCCTTAGTTATTAATATGTTTGGCACATGTATTTTCTATTACTTTGTAAAGCGGTTCCTCTTTTTTTTTTTTTCAAGGTAGGATTTCTCTGTGTAGCCCTGGTTGTCCTGGAACTCACTTTGTAAACCAGGCTGGCCTCAAACTCAGAGATCTGCATGCTCTGCCTCTGCCTCTTGAGTGCTGGGATTAAAGGCCTGCACCACCTTCGCCTGGCTGAGTCCTCATTTTTTTAATAGTGTATAATGCATAGGTGAGTCATAGTCAAGAGATTTAGGGAACATGATGTCAAGTCTTCACTTGGCTAGAGAAGTAATTAATCATGCAAAAGTGAGTACTAAAGATATTTGGTAAAGTGAAGTGGTCAGTAATTGACCTCTGATGTAGTTTTTTCTTTTGGCAAAGAACGAATAATACCATTTTTACTATATGGTTTGTGGTTATGTTTGTTATAACATATTACTTGGTATTTTAAAGGTTCTTTTATTTTTTTTTCTAAATGGTTTTAGAATTTAGCAGTATCTTTTTTTAAGATTCATTTATTTATTTTACATATATGAGTATACACTTGCTATCTTCAGACATACCAGAATAAGGCATCAGATGCTATTACAGATGGTTGTGAGCCACCAAGTGGTTGGTGGAAATTGAACTCAGGAAGAGCAGTCAGTGCCCTTAACCGCTGAACCATCTCTCCAGCCCTAGCAGTATGTCTTAATCATAGCTTCTCTGCCTTTTCCAGAACCACGTGGGTCAGAACTGATACTGAGTTCCTCATTTCTAATCTGCGGAATTCAAACGAAGATGCTAGAGTAACAAGTTCTTCATTCATTGTTCATTGTTACTGTGAAATATATATTCCAAAGACTTAATTAATCTGTTAGAACAACTCGGGCTGGAGAGATGGCTCAGTCGGTAAGAGCACCAGCTGCTCTTCCAAAGGTACTGAGTTCAAATCCCAGCAACCACATGGTGGGTCACAACCATCTGTAATGAGATCTAATGCCCTCTTCTGGTGTGTCGGAAGACAGTTACAGTGTACTCACATACATAAAATAAATAAATACACCTTAAAAAAAAAAAGAACAACTTAGTGACATTGAAATACTCAAATTGTGTAATCATCACACCATCAGTATATATTTAAAATCTTTTTATGATCTGCAACAAAAATTCTGTAAGGGGCTGGTGAGATGGCTCAGCTGGGAAGAGCACTGACTATTCTTTGGAAGGTCATGAGTTCAAATTCCAGCAACCACATGGTGTCTCACAACCACCCGTAATGAGATCTGACGCCCTCTTCTGGTGCATCTGAAGACAGCTACAGTGTATTTACATATAATAAATAAATAAATCTTAAAAAAAAAATTCTGTAAGATTAAATAATGACTCTGCCTTGCACATCTTCACCTGGGCTGCTGATAACGTCTGCTCTAGTTTTGTGTCAGTGAATTTATCTATTTTATGTATCTCATACTCATAAAATTATATATTTGTTTTCTGGTTATGTTTACCATGTATATCATGAAGATTCATTAATTTATCACAACTGAATAATATTCCATTACATATGCTGTATTTTGCTTTTCCATTTATCTGCTGATGGACACTTGAGTTGTAGTTTTAGTTACTGGAATCCTGTTATAAGCTTTGGTATATAAATATCTGTTTGATTCTCAGCTTTCCGTTCTTAGATGATAACCCCCTATGACTGGACTATCTTCATATTTCTATTTTGTAGATACATCTAGAGGTAGATTTGAATATAATAGCTTGGGTTTATGGTAGTTCTTTTTTTTTTTTTAAAGATTTATTTTATTGTTGTATGTAAGCACAGTATAGCTGTCTTCAGACACACAACAGAAGAATGCATCGGATCCCATTACAGATGATTCTGAGCCACAATGTGGTTGCTGGGAATTGATCTCAGGAATTCTGGAAGAACAGTCGGTGCTCTTAACCACTGAGCCATCTCTCCAGCCCCAGGCTTATGGTAGTTCTGTAGTTGACTTTTGTGAAACTGTTAACTTTTCATAGTAGCTGAACTGTTTAAAAATCTTTTCAGCAATGTATAAGGGCATCAGTTTCTCCCCATCATTGTCAACTCTTAATATTTCCTTTTGATAATAGCCATTTTGAAACAGTTTTGATTTATGTTTCTCTGATTATTACTTATGTTGAATATTACTCATGAGAATTGGTCATTTATATAATGTTTTGAAATTGTCTATTCCGTCCTTCTGCATGAATTCATAGACATATTGGTGGTTTTCAAATTGTCAGTTTTAGCATTGATTTATGTATTAGTCTAATCTCTAATCACAGTCACAATCATGAGCATGATCGTAATGATGACAAGTAAAACCCTTGGAGTGCTCATTATGACAGCCGCAGTGCTGAGTGCCTTATCACTATCATAGTGGTTTTTTTTTTTTTTTTTTTTTAAACATTACTACAAATGTTATGCAAGCATGGCACAAGCAGGAGCATTAAAGTCAGGGAACAGTTTCTCAGGAATTGGTTCTCCTTCTGCCATGTGAGTCCTGGGGATTGAACTTAGATCGTCAGGCAGGTGCCTTGACTCAAGTTGAGCTGTCTAGCTGCCCAGTTTAATGAGCCTTTGTAAGTCTTTGTCAGAAATACAGTGCTGTTGCCATGTTCCATAGACGAGAAATCAAAGGCATGAAGATAAAAGTTAACTTGCCAAGAGTGACACAGCAGGCAAGTGACTGGTGTGAAACATGTGGGTTCATCTCAGATTTGTTTATAAACACTGTACAGTTTGGCTCCTTACAAATAACTTTAAAAAAATTGTAACTTATAACAAGGAAAATAGTATATGTTAATTTAGAACTTGCTACTGTAATTCACTTGTGAGTTTTATACAGCACCATTACTGCATAGTAAAGCCACTGGTTATGTTAGATGTGTTTTGAAAGCTATGACCATATAGAGCATCTTCATGGGCTAGTAGAGGAACCATGTAGACAACATGGAAAAGCTGTGTGGGTCAGTGGTACAGATATTTATACATTTAGAAAAGGTTCTCTAAGATTCATTTATTTTTATTCATAGTATAAAATGATTCTTTTTATATAAAAACATCTTTCTAAGCTTCTTTGTGTTTAATCAAGCTAGTGCAAGTATTGATCATTTAGAAGGCATAAAATCTTAAACACCCTGAGTTATATTTGTCTTAGTAATAACTGTTGCCAGTTCAGTAATGGGAAATAAGTTAAGAATCTTAACATTCCGATTAATTCATGAGTTTTAAAAACTTTAATAAGAAGGAATTGACAGAACAAGCCACACATGTTTAAAGTATAGCAATATATTTTAAAATGTGTAAGTGACCATGAAGTTATCCATACAGTCAAGAAGGAAACATCTGACTCTTTTCCCTATCCTCCAATTTCAATTTTCCAGTCTCATCTTCAGCCCTGTAGCAGACTACTTGGAGGGGATGGTCCTCTCCTCTGATCCTACCTATTCCATGGGGACATTGCCAAACTTTGTGACAGCTCCAGCTTTCTTCCATCCTATGGATCCTTTCAATACCTCTCCCCCAATTCTAGCCCACTCCCATTCCTTTGTGACAGCCCACATAGAAATGTGTTCTAGTTCTTCCTGGGACCCCCAATTCCCCAGTGGCGGGGATTCAGAAGCACTCTGTACCAGGCAACCCATAGCCACAACATTCTGCTAAGATCCAGAGAAGGCAACAGAAACCAAGGAACAGAAAACCCACCTAACAAAGATAAGACCAGATATCAGCACCTACTATCACAAACATCCCCAAATCAGATGCCTAGACACCAGCCCAGAAACACAATCAATATTAATCAGTATGTTTCCATCAGAACCCAGCAACCCTACTACAGTAGGCCGCGAGAAGCACAATATAGCTGAAACATAAGACAAGGACTTCAAGTAGCTATTAAAAAGATGCTCAAGGACCTTAAAGAGGAAGTGCACAAATCCGTTAATTAAATCTATGAAAACACAAACAGTGGAATGAAGGGAAGAAAACAGTTCAAGACATGAAAGTAGAAATAGAATCACTAGTGAATATCCAAACTGAGGGTATACTGACAATGAAAAAATTAGGACGTTAAAATTCTAGAGGTAAGTCTCACCAACAGAATATAAGACATGAAAGGGAGAATCAGAGGTATTGAAGACAAGATAGAATAAATGGATACCTCAGTCAAAGAAAATGTTAAAAAAATCCAGGTACAAAACATTCAGGAAATCTGAAACAACATAAAAAGACCAAATCTATGATTAATAGAAATAGGAGAAGAAACCCAGGTTTAAGGCACAGGGAATACTTTCAACAAAATCATAGAAGAAAATTTCCCTAAGCTAAAGAAGGAAGTGCCTGTCAAGGAATAAAATACAGAACACCAAATGGACTGGGCCAGAAAAGAAATTTCCCATAACACATAATAGTCCAAACACTAAACATACAGAATAACAACAAAACGAATATTAAGTCTCAAAGGAAAAAGACCAAGGACCATGTAAAGGCAGATAGGACTTTTCTTTTTCTTTTTTCTTTCTTTTTTTTTTTTTTTTTTTTTTTTTTTTGAGACAGGGTTTCTCTGTAGCCCCGGCTGTCCTGGAACTCACTCTGTAGACTAGACTGGCCTCGAACTCAGAAACCCGCCTGCCTCTGCCTCCCAAGTGCTGGGATTAAAGGTGTGTGCCACCACCGCCCGGCTCGATAGAAACTCTTAAGGCCAGAAAAGTGCGGAAAGGTGTTATATAAACTCTTAAGAGACCACAGATACCAGCCCAGACTACTATACCTGTACTGGCTGGTTTTGTGTCAACTTGACACAGGCTGGAGTTATCACAGAGAAGGGAGCTTAGTTGGGGAAGTGCCTCCATGAAACCCAGCTGTGGGGCATTTTCTCAATTAGTGATCAAGGGGGTAGGGCCCGTTGTGGGTGGTACCATCCCTGGGCTGGAAGTCTTGGGTTCTATAAGAGAACAGGCTGAGGAAGCCAGGGGAAGCAAGCCAGTAAGGAACATCCCTTCATGGCCTCTGCCCTCTGCGTCAGCTCCTGCTTCCTGACCTGCTTGAGTTCCAGTCCTGACTTCCTTTGGTGATAAACAGCAATGTGAAGTGCAAGCTGAATAAACCCTTTTCTCCCCAACTTGCTTCTTGGTCATGATGTTTTGTGTAGGAACAGAACCCTGACTAAGATAATACCCAACAAAACTTTCAATCACAGTAAGTGGAGAAAAACAAAATAGCATTCCATGATAAAACCATCTTGAACCAGTAGTTGTCTACAAATCTAGCTCTACAGAAGTTGCTAGAAGGAAAATGTGAACTGGAAGAGGTATACCATATCGAAGAAAAAAAGCAATAAATAATCTCACATCAGCAAATCAAAAGGTGTGTGGTGGGGGCACACTGTAACAATAAAATTGTAGGAATCAATAAATACTGCTCATTGGTAACTCTCAGAATTAATTGTCTGAATTCTCCAATAAAAAGGCATGGACTAACCGATTAGATTTGAAAACAAAAACAGGATCCATTCTTCTGCTATATCCAAGAAACATACCTTAACATCAAGGATAGAAATCACCTCAGTTGCAAGCTGGTACAACCACTCTGGAAATCAGTTTGGCGGTTCCTCTGGAAATTGGACATAATTCTGAGAGTTACAGGAGGACCCAGCTATACCACTCCTGGGCATATACCCAGAAGATGCTCCAACATGTAATAAGGATACATACATGCTCCACCATGTTCATAGCAGCCTTATTTAAAATAGCCAGAAACTGGAAACAACCCAGATGTCTCACAACAGAGGAGTGGATACAGAAAATGTGGTACATGTACACAATGGAGTACTACTCAGCTATTAAAAACAATGAATTTATGAAATTCTTAGGGAAATGGATGGATCTGGAGAATATCATCCTGAGTGAGGTAACCCAATCACAAAAGAACACACATGGTATGCACTCTCTGATAAGTGGTTATTAGCCCAGAAGTTCAGAATACAGGAAGAACAACCCACAAACCACAAGAAACTCAAGAAGAAGGAAGATCAAAATGTGGACATTTCATTCTTTCTTAAAAGGGTGAACAAAATACCCACGAAAGGAGTTGCAGAGACTATAACTATGGAGCATGGGGAGGCAACAGGGGTTTGTTCTTTTTTTTTGTTTGTTTTTGTAGGGGAAACTGGGAAAGGAGAAATCATATGACATGTAGATAAAGAAAATATCTACTAAGAAAAAAAAAGAAATTACCTCAGGGTAAAAGAATAGAACAAGATATTCAAGCAAATGGACCCAAGAAGCAAGCTGGTCTAGCCATTTTAATATCAGACAAAATAGACTTTAAGCCAAAACTAAACAGAAGAGAGAGAGAAGGACACTATGTACTCATCATAGAGTGTCCTTCTCTCTCTCTCTCTCCTGTGTATCTCTTGGCTTGTTTCTAAATGTGTCCCAAACACAAGGGTACCCAAGTTTGTGAATGTAAAACTACTACAGCTTAAATCATATATTGTCCTTCACACAGTGATAGAAGGTGACTTCATTACCCCATTTTCATCAATTGATAGACATATAATCAAAATCTAAACAGAAATGCTGGAGTTAAATTATGTCATAAACCAAATGGACATAACAGATATTTACAGAACATTTTGCTCAATACAAAGTAATATACCTTTCAGCAGCTCCTGGAACTGTCTCAATAATTGACCATATATTTAGACACAGCAAGTCTCAGCAGATCCAAGAAAGAAGATTGAAGTAACATCCCCCATTCTGTGTGAGCAGCATGGATTAAAACTGGATATCAGCAACAGAAAGCTTGTAAACTGATGGAAATTGAACAGCTCACTACTGAATAACAAATTAGTCACGACAGAAATTAGGAAAGAAATTAAAACATTTTTTAAAAATTGAATGAAAATGAAACCACAACTTAAGGGACACAATAAAGGCTGTTCTAAGAGGCAAGTTCAGAGCATTACGTGCACACACACACACACACACACACACACTCACACTAGTATGTATGGGTTGATTGCATACTAGTAACTTACGAGCGTACCTGAGTGCTCTAGCGCAAATCACAAAGAAATCACACTCAAAAGGAGCAGATGACAAACTCAAGGCTGAAATCAATCAAATAGAAACAACAAACAAAAATACAAATTATTAGTGAAACAAAGAGTTAGTTTTTTGAGAAGATCAGTAATGTTGACCAGTCCTTAGCAAAGTTAACTAAAAGGCCAAAAGAGAATGTTGAAATTAACAAAATTAGAGCTGAAAAGTGGGTCATAGCAACAGACAATAAGGAAATCCAGAGACTCATAAGGACATACATTAACAACCTGTATTCCACCAAATTGAGAAATCTAAAACACCTTTTACAATAGCCTCAAATAATATAAAATATCTTGGTGGTAAGTCTAACTAAATCTTATATGATCAAAACTTTAATTTGTATAAGAAGGAACAAAGAAAATATCAGCAGATGAAAAGATCTGTGTTCATGAATTGGTAGGATTAATATAGAAGAAATGGCCATTCCACCAGAAGCAATCTATAGATTCAATACAAGCCCCATCAGATTTCAACACAGTTCTTCACATATCTTGAAAGGACAATTTTCAGCTTCATATGGAAACACAGAAAAACCAGGATGCTGAAAATAATAAAAGAAATGCTGGAGGTATCAGCATTGTTGTAGTAACAAAACCAGTATGGTTCTGGCATAAAAGCAGACGTGGTTTTTTTCCAACTAACTTTATTATTTAATAATAAAATTAATGCATCATTCAAATCATCAGTACTACTAACATAAAAGTACAATGATTTAGTTAGTAATTAAACCAAATATTTTAACCTGTGTTATCTGCTTTTAAAAAAAATATTTATTTTTTTACTTATTCACTTTACATCCTGTTCATTGCCCCCCCTCCTATCACCCCCTCCCACAATCCTTCCCTCCATCTCCTGTCCCCTTCTCCTCTGAGTGGGTGGGGTCCCCTATGGATATCCCCTGACTCTGGCTCATCAAGTCTCTGTGAGGCTAGGTGCGTCCTCTTCCACCTAGGCCAGACAAGGCAGCCCAGCTAGAAGAACATCCCACATATAGCGAACAACAGCTTTTGGGATAGCCACTGCTTCATTTGTTTGGGATCCACATGAAGACCAAGCTATACACCTAACAGTAGACATGTTAATCAGTAGAATTGAAGACTCAGATGTAAATCCACACAACTATGGGTACCTGATTTATTTGTTTATTTTTTCAAGATAGGATTTCTCTGTGTAGCCCTGGCTGTCCTGGAACTCACTCTGTAGACCAGGCTGGCCTTGAACTCAGGAATCCACCTGCCTTTGCCTCCCAAGTGCTGGGATTAAAGGCATGGGTACCTGATTTTTAATAAAGAAGCCAGAAATGTACACCGGAACAAGGTAGCGTCTTTAACAAATGGTGTTGGTCAAAATGGATGGCTGCATGGGGTAGAATACAAATAGTTTCTTACTTAACACCCTGCACAAAATTCAGTCTGCTAAGAGAGAACAGAGTGAGTAACAGTCTTGAGCTCATTGGTGTAGGAAAAGACTCTATGAGCAAGATACCAAGAGCACAGGCACTAAGAACAGCAGTTCAGAGCAGAACCTCAAGAGAATGAAAAGCTCCTGTATGGCAAGTGGCACCATCATTTGGACAAAGTGGCAGGGTACAGAATGGAAAACACTTTTATCAGCTACACATTCAGTAGAGGTCTAATACCTAAATATATAAAGAACTCAAAAAACCCGACATCAAGAAAACAACCTAATTTAAAAACGGGGTACAAATCTAAAAGGAATTCTCAAAAGATGAGCACAGCTTAGAGGCAATTAAATAAGCAGCACCCTTAGTCATCAGGGGAATGTAATCAATAAAACAGACGACAGCTTCCTGTTGTGAATATGTGGAGTAAGAACACTCATCACAGCCGGGCGGTGGTGGCACACGCCTTTAATCCCAGCACTTGGGAGGCGGAGGCAGGCGGAGGCCAGCCTGGTCTACAGAGTGAGTTCCAGGACAGCCAAGGCTACACAGAGAAACCCTGTCTCGAAAAAAAAAAAAAAAGAAAAGAAAAGAAAAAAAGAACACTCATCACTGGTTAGAGTGCAAACTTGTGTAGCCACTATAGAAGTCAGTATGGCAGTTATTCAAGAATCTGGGAACAGATCTACCTCAAGGTCCAGCTATACCACTTTTGGGCATATACCCAAAGGACTCTGTGTTCTCCTACAGAGAAGCTTGCTCAGCCATGTTTATTGTCCCTCTGGTCATAATAGCAGAAGTTGGAAATAGCCCAGATTTCCATCAATGGGAGAGTGGATAAAGAAAATGCCATACATTTGCTCAGTAGAATGTTACTCAGTTGTTGGAAAATGAAATAATGAAATTCATAGGTAAATGGATGTAGCTAGAAAACAGAATCATCCTGAGTGGGTTAATCCAGATCAAAAAGACAAATATGTATATATTTGTTTTTACATGGATGTTAACTATTAAGTCTTTGATAAGCAGGCTACATATAGCCTTAAAGAGTAAGGGACTGGGGGGAGGGATGAATCTTCCCAAGCAGGGGAAATAGAACAGAGTCATGGATTGTTGGGGGTTGTGAGAGTAGGTCTAGAATGGGAAGATCAAATGAAGAGAGGGAAGGGAGGATGAAGGAGGGAGAGCTAAAATTAAGGGCTATTTGGAGAGTATATGAAAACCCAGTTCAATAGAAGCTTCTTAAAATAATCACTAAATAACAGGGAAGACAAAACCCCAGCTAGATATCTCTTGTCATGGAATGAAGCTTCCAGTTCTGGGAATGGGTTACATATAATTGAATTGGTGGTGAAAGGGGTTGTATGGACACACCCAGATAACCTATGCTATTGTCAGCAATATTCATTGGTCTTCACACACTGATGGTAAGGCTCTGTTGCTGAAGACAACATCTATACAACTCACAGAACGGGGAGAGGTTGAGTTGATGTCTACCTAGAGTCTTCATCCATACCGATTAATGTTTCATGGTTCTGGAAAGTTACGAGCTACAGGAGGAGAAAGAGAAATGCCAGTCCAGCTCCAAATCCTTCAGTCTACAGTGGCAACCTACCTGCTTTATAATGCTGATGCAATAGTGGTACACAGCTTGGGGGAGTAACCAGCCAATATGATTGGATTTAAGGCCCATACCATGGGATGGAACCCACACCCATTGCTGCTTGGCTGGCCAACAACCTGAGACTACATATCCCTAAGCAAAATTAAATACCACTGTGTTTCTAAAGTAGTGGTTCTCAACCTGTGAGTCATGCCCCCTTTTGGGTTGCCTATCAGGTATCCTGCATATCAGATATTTACATTATGATTCATAGCAGTGCAAAATTACAGTTATGAAGTAGCAACAAAATAATTTAGTAATTGAGAACCACTACTTTAAAAGGAATACAGCAGTTAAATGACTTTTAACGACATTCTGTTATACTCATAGATCTATAGATCATTGTACACATCCATTATCAGAGAAGCTTCCTCCTGCAGCAGATGGGAACAAAAAGCAAGACTTACAGTGAGACAGTATGCAGAGAATGAGAAACCTTGGAACCCTACATCCTAAATGGGATGTTTCTATTAAATCTTTCCCTGTAGAGTTCAGGGGAACCTGTGGACGAGGAGGTGGAAAGATTTTAAGAGCCAGTGAGAATGGAAGACTCTAAGGAAATAAGGGCTTCTAAACACAGCAGGACTGACACACATGGATTCACAGAAACTGTGGCACTATACACAGAGCCTGCACAGGTCTAAGGCTGGTGGGGCTTTAAGAAAGTAAAAGTACACCCCAGGTGCCTGCCCTAGTCCAGAAGCTGTCTCCATTGATAACTGTTCACAAAGGAAAGTTTAGTGTTTTTCCAATGGAGTTTCACTGAGTATACAAAACTATTCTTATGGGCAGGCTCCATACCTAACAGTAGAAGGCCAACACAAAACTAACTCAGGGGTAGTTTTGGAGGTTCCTTGTCTCATAATGTTTTGCCTAGGCATTATTTTTATTTTAATTAATTTCCTTATAGGTCTTTTGTCTATATACTGTGGGTATCACTTGTTTTTATGGATTTCTCTTTATGTGAATGTGTATCTCCATGTCTGCATGTGTTTTTGTTTTTTCCTATTTCAGTTTATTATTTTGTCTTATTTTTTTAGATGTGTTTGTATTCCAATGAGAGAAAGAAAGGAAGGGTATGTATTTGGATGGGTAGGGAGTTGGGGAGGATCTGGGAGGGGTTGGGGCAGGGGAAACCATAGTCAGAATATATTGTATAAAAAATATTTTCAATAAAATAGAAACAATCATCTATGTCTAACATTTTGTGTGTTCGTGTGTGTGCCTGTGTGCATGTCCATACATTTGTAGGACACAGGTCAACTTGTGGGAATTCTCTCCTTCTATCATGTGGGTCTCTGGGATTAAACAAAAGTTGTCAGGCTTGATGGCAAGTGTCTTTTACCATTGTCCCATTGTCCCATTCCTAAAGAGTAGCATACAGGTGAAATCACATGATATAGAGGATGCTCATTTCTGGTCTGTCCTTTAGGACATTTTGAGACTGAACTATCATGTGCAACAATAGTTAATTCCTTTGTTTTGTTATATAGAATTTAACTGAATGAGTATTGTTTTTGATGAACTTTTTGCTGTTAATTGATTATAACTATGATGGGTAATGATAATGAAAATGTTTATTTTTAACGCTTTCTATTGACATGCAGGTTCTTTTCCTCTCTGGGGGTGGAATTTAACAATAAACTGGTGAGTTATATGGTAGATATATGCTTAACAACCTAAGAAACTACCAAATTCTTTTTTTTTTTTAGGAGATTGTACCATTTTCCTACAGTGCTTAGTTCCCAATCCACATCTTCCTCAACATTTGGCATGGCCAATATTGTTTTTATCATTTCAAGAGATGTGTAGTAATATCCACTGTGGCTTTAGTTTGCATTTCCCTAAGGACTAAAGCTATTGAACATCTTTTCATGTGCTTTACAAGGCATTCATATATCTTCTGTAGTGACAGGTTACATCTAAATGAGTTGTGTGGCTTCTTCTTAAATCCTGGACCTAATTTATTAGATATGTGATCTGTAATTATTTCTTCCATTCTGTGTCTTGTCTTAATTTTTTTTAGAGTGTCTTTCGAGGGATGGAGAGAACACTTAGTTGGTAAAGTACTTGTATTGCAAGCATTAGGACATGAGATTAATCCCTGTAACTCACATAGAAATGCCATAAGTAATTATACACAACTGTGGTTCTACCTCTGGGGGTGCAGACACAGAGGATGCTAGGTATTGGCTGGCCACCAGTCTAGTCTGTACGTACATGCCTTATAAATGGTGTAATTAAAACTAGGAGTTTGTATTTTATTTTAATACATCACTGAAGTACTTTCTCCCATCTTACAAATTGCAGTCTTTCAACAAATAAAGTTATTTCTTCTGGGATTAAGGTAAACTTCTCAGGCTCCTTACTAAGAGCTTCTGAATAATACTATTAACCTAGAACTCGAGGGGTGATTTTTCTAAACAGACTAGGAAGTTAGAGGAGAGGGACCTGGTGAGGGAACTGTATTGATTCTGCAAGGCATGTGCTGTACCACAGGTAGGACATTGACTAATGCTTGTTTTTATTGGCTTATTATAGGTATTTTCATGAAAAGAAAGTCTTTACGTAAAAATAGGTATGTTGGTATGATAAAAGGCAAAATTATAGGCCTACTTCTGATAAAAGAGTTTTTGTTTAGTCATGTAATCAAGATGGATAAACAGAAAATAAACAGAAAATTGTAACTTTAAAAAGCACTTTAAAAGGAAGCATGCGGTTCTTCAAGAATATGTTAACTAAAATGATCAAATTTAGTGTAATGTAGTAGGGAAAGCCTTCTTTAGGAAGTTACATCAGCACCAAGTCCTAAAGGGTGAATAACTGTTGATTAGATGAAGAAAATTAGCAGCTAAATGTTCTAGATTGAAGGGATAGCTTGTATAGAGGCCCTGAGTGAACCTGACAGTTTTAAGGATGGTCATAAAATAAAGACTAGAGTGGCTAGAACAGAAAAGTTGTGAGGGCAGATAGTTTAAAATGAGGCTAGAGAAAAACCTGAGTCAAAGATGTGGATCCAGCCGGGCGATGGTAGCACTCGCTTTTAATCCCAGCACTTGGGAGGCAGAGGCAGGCAGATCTCTGAGTTAGAGGCCAGCCTGGGCTACAGAGTGAGTTCCAGGACAGCCAGGGCTACACAGAGAAACCCTGTCTCGATGGAAAAAAAAAAAAAAAAAAAGATGTGGATCTAGAAGGTGATGGTGATATCTTAGCCATTGAAAAGGCCTCTCTGGATTCAGTGTGGAAGATAGATGTGTGCTGGAAGACCAGTCAGTCGGAAGGCTATGTAGGTAACAGATAATGGTAATTTGGGTCAAGGAAATGATGAAGAGAGAAGTAAACAGCTTTGTAAGATTCTTAGAAGATTAAAATTAGGAAGACTTGGTAAAGAAATAGATGGGGCAAGAGATGTGGGGGTAGTATAGGGAGATTTGTTGAGTGTAACCTATGTTTTAACAGTGAATAAACACTTAGACATGCTGACATTGTTTACAGATAGTTTTCCACCCGTAAACTGGAAGTATTTCTTTTCAGAGAATTGTGTATTTCATCCACTATAACCCTGTACACGTTGGACATTTTCCTTGAAGTATTTTTTTTCTTTCTTTTCTCTGGTACTAGGGATTGAGTCCAGGGCACAGGGAGATAGCTTCATGCTGTGTTATAGAGATACAACTCCATGTAATCAAGATAGATAAACAGAAAAGTCTTATACACCTCCAGTCCCTTAAAGGCTTCTTGATGTCTCTGTCTGTTTCCCCACTGTGGCTAAAAGAAACTTTCTATTCTCTACTAAGTTTTACTTAGTATCTGTCTTAGTCAGGGTTTCTATTCCTGCACAAGCATCATGACCAAGAAGCAAGTTGGGGAGGAAAGGGTTTATTCAGCTTACACTTCCACATTGCTGTTGATCACCAGAGGAAGTCAGGACTGGAACTCAAGCAGGTCAGGAAGCAGGAGCTGATGCAGAGGCCATGGAGGGATGTTCCTTACTGGCTTGCTTCCCCTGGCTTGCTCAGCCTGATCTCTCATAGAACCCAAGACTTCCAGCCCAGGGATGGCACCACCTACAAGGGGCCCTACCCCCCTTGATCACTAATTGAGAAAATGCCCCACAGCTGGATCTCATGGAGACACTTCACCAACTGAAGCTCCCTTCTCTGTGATAACTCCAGCTTGTGTCAAGTTGATACACAAAACCAGCTAGTACAATTGACCCTTTGTCAACTTGACACATAAACACATCACTATTACACCTCAACCCTTACTTTCTTATTCATCCCCAAGATCTAAAGTCCCACAGTCTTTACATATTAAAAGTT
>NW_022196891.1:54592115-54597817 GCF_008632895.1 Mastomys coucha | reverse complement strand
CTGAAGCTCCCTTCTCTGTGATAACTCCAGCCTGTGTCAAGTTGACACATAAAACCAGCCAGTACAGTATCTGTTATATAACTTTCCATCATTTAAGCTCTTGCCTTCTACTTAGTGCACATGTATCTTTTTTCCTTTGATGTATTGAATATTGCTTACTGAAAGGGAATTTTATTCATTTTAATATGTTTACAGTTAAGCTCCCCTTCAGAGGTTTCCTGAGTAAATTTTTACTGCCTGCTCCAATTTCCTGGTTTTTTTTGTTTTGTTTTGTTTTTTGTTTTTTGTTTTTTGGTTTGTTTTCCTTTTTAATGAAAACCTCTTATATTGTATTTACAAGTGTTTCAAGAGCTTCGGTATATGTGTTATGATTATAAAAAGAGATGTGTTCTATGGTGGTGTGGTGAGGTGTGGGTGAAGGGGGTATCTCAGTGGGGTCCTTACCTAAGCATCCCTTCCCCGAGGGACCAGCCACACAATGGTATAGAGTTTATTCAGGGCATGGGGAGGGTAATTAAGAGGGTAGTAGAGACAGAGAGAAGGAGAGAATAGAGAAATAGCCTGGCCATGACCACATGGAGAGAGTGGGGAGCAAAAGGGAAAGAGGCAAGAGAGACAAGAGTAAGAGAGAGAGGAGCGAGCAAGCAGCCCCTTTATAGTGAGCCAGGCCTACCTGGCTATTGCCTGGTAACTGTGGGGAGGAGCATACCTGGCTGTTGCCAGGTAACTGTGGGGAGGAGCATACCTGGCTGTTGCCAGGTAACTGTGGGGAGGAGCATACTTGGCTATTGCCAGGTAACTGTGGGGAGGAGCATACCTGGCTATTGCCAGGTAACTGTGGGGAGGAGCATACCTGGCTGTTGCCAGGTAACTGTGGGGAGGAGCATACCTGGCTGTTGCCAGGTAACTGGGGGGGCAGAGTCCAGACAGAATACCAACAATATGTAGTACATGAAATCATAGTGGGCATTTTTTGAAGTCCTTTATAGGAATTTTGTGAAATAGATACAATTATTGATTACTAAGTTGAGGCTTAAACAGGTGTGACTTACTCAGAGACTTACCATTTTCCAGTCAGTTCTCTACTAGCAGAAAGCTCATATCTCTAATTTCTCTGTCTCTCACACTCTGTTGTAGCCTTCTCCTCAGACCCCGAACCTCTCTCTGCCTGAGTTATATTACATTGTGTATAACTGAAAACAAAAATAAGAACAAATAATTGAAAAATAAAACCAATACTAGCAAAGCCAACAAACTTGGCCCTAGTTCCCCCTCCTCCCTTTATTTAGCATTTCATTCACATTTCATTTTTGGGTTTACCTTGCTGAAGTTGGTTTTGTTTTCTGGGTTTCTGTGGCAGCTTCTAGAGATGGATGTCTAAGAGCCAAGCCTGTCATTATTAGACAGCCTCTTTTTATTTATGGTCCTTTGTACCTTGAAGACAAAGGGCGCCCTGAGTCTCGTCCAGAGAGCATGGAGCCCATGGAGCTGACTCCTGTTGTTACTGCTGAGATAATGGCTGAATGTACCACCAGCTTCATTCAGAAAATGTTCAACAGAATTAGCTTGGAGTGTGAGGCACATACAAAAACATCAATATGCTTTATCAGCAATCTGGCTTCTTCTGATTTGAGGGAAAAATTAGACAAGTATAAGCCTGCTCATCTGTCTTACAAAGTCAGCACCAGAGCTGATGAAAGCTTGGGAAGTCCGTTAAGTCACATAAGAAATGCGTGCTGTTTGCTCTGACGGCTTCTCTCAAAGGACGTGGAGAGCAGATGGATATGGAGTTTGATAAATATTTCTAGATATTTAGCAATGAAGAAAGGTGGTGATTACATTTCAAAATTAGCACAAACGGGCACTTATCTGTTCTCTCCTATATATATCTTAATGAGTATGCAGGAAGAAAATCAATAATAAAGGCTTCACTTGTGAACTGATAAATTATCTGTAATAGGCAAATCTCTGTATATATGAAAAATACACATCAAAGAACCAGGGTATTCAGAACCATGAAATATTTTGTTTTGATTTCTTTTGGGCATGCTTTACCTTTTTCTTAAAATATTAAAAGAGAAAAATTAATGGTTTGGATTTTTTTTTTTTTTTTTTTTTTTTTTTTTTTTTTTTTTTTGGTTTTTCGAGACAGGGTTTCTCTGTGTAGCCCTGGCTGTCCTAGAACTCACTCTGTAGACCAGAAATCTGCCTACCTCTGCCTCCCAAGTGCTGGGATTAAAGGCGTATGCTACCACTGCCTGGCTTTTATCATCATCATCATCATCATCATCATCATCATCATCATCATCATCATCATTATTTTTGGTTTTTCGAAACAGGGTTTCTCTGTATAGCCCTGGCTGTCCTGGAACTCACTCTGTAGACCAGGCTGGCCTCTAACTCAGAAATCCACCTGCCTCTGCCTCCCATGAGCTGGGATTAAAGGCGTGCGCCACCACTTCCCGGCCCCAATCTGTTTTTAATGTAAGAATCAAGTAGAACTTTAGACACTTGAAGCCAACCTAATATGTAATTAGAGCACTATTGTTTTATTAGTTTCTCCTGAGGCTGAAACTTGGCCTTCCACTGAATAAATTCTGTTGTTTGACTCAGTACTGTAATGCTTCTAAAAACTGTTTAGTTCCTGTTGAAGTAAGGAAATACAGATAAATCATGTGTTCAACTTGCCCCCATCCCCATGTCCTTGTCCACTCTTCCTAGCCCTTTTCTAGATGCCACTTCTTTAAAAATTGGCCTTAATCTAAAAGTGTAGGAAGCAAGGGACGTTGAGAGGGTTCTTAGCAGTTACAGGACTTGCATGTGGCTGACATGCTGTTTATATGGCTCCTGAGGGTTCTTAGCAGTTACAGGACTTGCATGTGGCTGACATGCTGTTTATATGGCTCCTGCCTTGTAAGGTAAGTTTACAGATCATGTTTGTCTTAGCCCATTCTTTCAATTTCTTGAAGATTTACATAATTCTATTAATAAAATAGAATCTGAGTTTGTCTCTTTGCCTTTGGGAATAAAATGCACATGGAAAAGAAAATGAAGAATATGTTTTCACTTTTGTCTTTTTTGCAGTAAGGTTATATC
This sequence comes from Mastomys coucha, assembly GCF_008632895.1. Classification (NCBI taxonomy): domain Eukaryota; kingdom Metazoa; phylum Chordata; class Mammalia; order Rodentia; family Muridae; genus Mastomys; species Mastomys coucha. Next base: position 54,594,721 of record NW_022196891.1, on the reverse strand, counting down.
TAAGATCTGGTGTAAAATTAAAGGGCCAGCTGTTTCTCTTCTTTATTGAACAAATTTGAAGAAAACATACTGTAGAAGCAGAAGTTTATGTTGGCATTTTATGTGTTTGTTTATATACATATATTCACAAATAGTAAACATCTGCTTCTGACTCTTTCAGCTGCTTGTCAGGACACAAGGAGCTGAAGGGTTTGCAGCCCCTTAGGACGAACAACAATATGAACTAACTAGTACCCTCAGAGCTCCCAGGGACTCAACCACCAACCAAAGAGTACACATGGTGGGACTCATGGCTCCAGCAGCATATGTATAGCAGGGGATGGGAGGAGAGGCCCTTGGTCCTGTGAAGGTTCTATGCCACTGTATAGGGGAATGCCAGGTCCAGGATGCAGGAGAGGGTGGGTTGATGAACAGGGGGAGGGGGAAGAGAACAGAGTTTTTTTTTTTTTTCCGGAGGGGAAACCAGGAGAGGAGATATCATTTTGAAATGTAAATAAAGAAAATATCCAATAAAAAAAAGAAAAAAAACTTTAGGGAGATCCTACAAAAGATGGGTAAATGTGGGTTACTTTAAAATAAAGGTTCTCAAACTTGAAAAACAAAAGACTGTGGTGGGTACTTCCAGGAAAGTAGATTCATACAATACTCATCTTTTTATATTTATGTTATTTCACTCTGTAAAATGTTTTCAGGGTTTATCCATGTTGAAGTGAGTGTCTAACTCTAGTCATTATCAGACTGAATAATATTCCTTTGTATGTATTGGCCATAATTCTTTGATTTGCTGGTAAATGCTTTGAATATTAACCCTTTTTGGCTATTGTACATGTTGCTGCTATCAAAATTGGTACACAAATAATCTTTCAATCCTTGCCTTGAGTTTTTGGGTGTATACCCAGGAGTGGAATTGCTGGGTCATATATTTTATTTTTAAGAAGAAAGATATCGGTTATGGTCGCTTTGCCGAAGTCCACGGCTCTTAGCCAGCTCTCACTTCTTGCCTCCATGAAGTGGATGTTTAAGGAAGACCACTCGCAGGAACACAGATGAGTGGAATCCGCAAAGATCAGAGCGAAGTGCTTCGACCAGTCCTGCTCTCAGATTGTGGACATTAACAAGAGGAAGTACTCGGTCCCATCCGACATCACCGTGGCTTACTTAGTTCTTGTGGATCATCAGGAAAAGGATTCTGCTTCCCTCCCAGAAGGCCATCTTCCTGTTTGTGGACAAGACAGTCCCACAATCCAGCCTAACTATGGGACAACTTTACGAGAAGGAAAAAGATGGATTCTTGTATGTGGCCTACAGTGGAGAGAACACTTGGCTTCTGAGGCTCTCGCTGGGCTAGGTGCATCTTTCCTGCTTGTGTATCTTGTAAATAACTGGCTGTTGTTCTCAGTTACTCCACCAGACCCTCCACACAGACCTACTAATGCATTTGTGACTGGATTGACTTCTTAATGTATTGGAAGGTTTTGTTTCCTTAATTAGTAAATTATCACACAGAGTTTTATTTTCAGTTTTGTGCACTGTCCTCATGGCTATATACTCCAAGGAACCCATCCCCTGGGAATCACATTTAATGAAGATAATTCTGTAATGAAGGGTGGTACGTGTGGTAGGAAAGTGAAAAGGAGGGGCAGATGCAGAGTTCTGGATTGTGTTGAAGTGTTAGATGGCTAAGTATTAAAAGCACCCAAATGAAATCCCTAGCAATCAGAACACTTGCTTCACTAGATTTTGCCAACTGCAAATCATGTTGGACTGAGCTAATCTGTTCTTCTTTCTGAGACTATTAAGATAAATAATTAACAATAAAGCTTCCTTATAAAGGCAAAAAAAAAAAAAAAAAAAAAAAAAAAAAAAAAAAAGAAGAAGAAGAAGAAGAGATCTCAGTACATTGCAAACATTGGCTTTAAACTGCTAGGTTCAACAGACCTTGATTAAGCTTTCCAAGTAGCTGAGACTTTGCGTGTGTGCCCCTTTGCCTGGGTCATCTTTATGATTTGGTAGCAATTTCTTTTTTTAAACATTATGAAAAAGACTTCTAAAAGTATTCCATTTTGTTATTTAAAATTAATAATCTAGTTTACTTTTTAAAAGAATAACATTTCCTCCCCTTCATTTTAATATTCTCTGTGGACAAGCCTAAAATCTTGTTGTCTGATGTGTAGGTTTTTGTGTGGACAAATATCTTTTTTTCTTGTACAAATCTTTAAGGGATTCTGAGTTACTGGATAACGTGATAATTCAGTTTTCTCAGACTTAACAGGACTGTGAAACTGAAGCAGAAAAAATGGTGAAGCCTTTGTTCTATTACTTAGTTATTTTTCAATTCCCTTTAAAATATGCTGAAAATTAGGGCTGTGTGAAGTTACATTTTAGGATAATTAACATCCTGAGGAATTAAAGAAGGCATTCTAGAACAGTAGAGATTATTGCTCACAAATTATACCATTTTGGAGGGACATCATATTACCAATAGGCTGACTCTTTGTCTTTTTTAAAAAAGTTTTTTTAATTTTTTAAAAGATTTATTTTGCCGGGTGGTGGTGGCGCACACCTTTAATCCCAGCACTTGGGAGGCAGAGGCAGGCGGATTTCTG
>NW_022196891.1:54585628-54591818 GCF_008632895.1 Mastomys coucha | reverse complement strand
GATCTCATTATGGGTGGTTGTGAGCCACCATGTGGTTGCTGGGATCCGAACTCAGGATCTTCGGAAGAACAGTCAGTGTTCTTACCTGCTGAGCTATCTCGCCAGCCCCAATATTTATTTTTTAAAAATTGTATTTGAAAGAAATTGCGGAAAGTTTTAAGGATGTATGCAATTGTACAACTTTCTTGCGTTTTAAAGAAAATTTGCCTTATGTTTGAAAGTTCTTCATGAATTATGGGAAATGGTGGAGAGAGGAAAGAGAAAGGGACATTAACATTCATTTAGTTCCTATAAATAACTTTTATTAACTTATTTATTTATTTATTTGAGATAGGGTCGCTCCATGTAGCCATGGCTGTCCTGGAGCTTGCTACTTAAGATCAGGCAGGCCTGGGACTGACTCACAGTAGCCCAGTCTTGCCTCTTCCTGTCAAGTACTAGGATTAAAGGCATTAACCACTGTGCCTGACCTTTAATAACACTCTTAATGCTTTAGGTTTATGCTCAGAAACTGTGTGTGTCATTCATTACACAGCATGCTGTCATTTCCAGCCTGCGGCCTCATGACTTCCCTGAGTCAAACTGATTCAGAGTTCTGAAGCCTGAGTCAGACTCCATTCAGCACAGGAGAAGGCAGCACCTGCCTAGCTCACCCATGGTAATAAATCTCCCTTTGTGAGATAGTAAGGCAGACCACAGCCTAACTAACTCTTTGGTTCTTTTACAGCTTCTTTTATCTCAGTCACATGTGACCTACAAGTTACAGGCTGAATTCAACTCAACCTATAATGATTGATTTTAATATTTGCAGTTTTGTAAACTGTGCCACAGGATAGTAGTTTGAAAATAGACTTAATCAGAAGTCGTTAAAGCAGTCGTTATTGTCCAGCACTTGATGATAGTGTAGTTAGGTGTGTTTAAGCTTTACCTCTTGCCTTGGAGTTTTTCTGGAGCTGTAGTGCATATATATGTAACTTCTTACTTAAGAGGCCATAGGAAATTGTTTTCTTTTCTGAAAAGGGTACGAGGGTACAAGGATGTGGCAAGGTGTTGCCCTGAGGATAATAAAAGCAGTATCAACTTTGTTAGTGCTTTAACAGAATCAGAACAGCAACATTCCTGTCATTGGGGTGCTTTCTATGATTTTTTTTAGAGATTTAGGCTAGATTATTGAGTACATGTTTCTTGGAACTAGTTAAAAGTATAGCCTGATAAATGTAGTGCAAAATTTAAAAAAGAGAACAATGACAATTACTTTTGTAACTTAATTATTTTCACTGTTGTGGCATTTTCTATAATAACATTCTATAAAAGGTCGTTAGTGTTTGCTTTAGTTTTCTCTGTACTTACACCACAGTGTAAACTTTTCCTCTGTATATAACCCCCATTCTGTGAACATGCTTCTCAGCCTTTGGTCAGGAAGCTTATGTAACGATAACTTCAGTTAAATTGACTAATGGATAAAAGGACAAGATAGAAAACACTACCTTTATCCTACCTGTTAGTAGGTTTTTAAAAAATGGCAAGGAAGCAAGTGATTGTTATTTTAACTAAATTACTAAAGCTGCAGGAAGTTGGCTGTGAAAATGTCCACTCCCCGTTTTGTGGAAGATTTCATTTTGTAGAACAAAATTGGAAGAGCATTTTAAGATTCCCCAGTTCGGTGCCTTTATTTTCACATAAGTTTTATCAACCCAGGGCTTCGGACCTCAAGAAAGTATTTTTCTTTCAGATACTACCATACATGGTCTCTTCAGTATGTAAATGATTTTTTTTGCCTTTGAAAGTTCCAGAGTTCAAAAATATTAATCTATACATAAAATATATATTGCTTTTTGTAAAGAAGTGAAAGTTCGAGTCAGTTTTGTTTGAAGTTAAATAAGCGGAGATTCCAGACTTGGTCTTGGGTTGGTAACTAACTAATGAACCTTACTGTGTTTCAGTTTTCTGATTGTGACTTAGTGATATATCTTGTGCAGTTTAAAAAAGTTACCAAGTTCAATGGAGATGAGGGGTTTGCAGCCCCTTAGGACGAACAAAAATATGAACTAACTAGTACCCTCAGAGCTCCCAGGGTCTCAACCACCAACCAAGGACCGCACATGGAGGGGTCTGATTGTTCTGGCAGCATGTGTATGGTAGAGGATTGCAATTTGATCATCAATAGGAGGAGAGGACCTCGGCCCTGTGAAAGTTCTGTGCCCCAGTGTAGGGGAATGCCAGGGCCAATAAGTAGGAGAGGGTGGGGTGGCAGGCATGGGGAGGGGGGAGGCAACAGGGGATTGTTTTTGTTGTTTTTGTTTGTTTCTTTGTTTTTTGGAGGGGAAACTGGGAATGGAGAAATTTACATGTAAATAAAGAAAATATCTAATAAAAAAAAAAAAGTTACCATGTATCTCAAATTAGTAAATTACAGCAGAAAGAGGAGAGCCAGTTTGCTTACTGCTCGCTCCCCTCTCCTCCCTCCCTCTCTTACTTCCTCCTTTTTTCCTTTTGCCCTTTTCTTTTCTTGCCTCCTCCTTTTTCTGTGCTAGGTTTTAAACCCATAGTCACAGACATGTGTACTCTACCACTGAACTACTGGCCACCACTTCTTTTCAAACATGACCATCCTTGCTGGGCCGTGGTGGCCCACACCTTTAATCCCAGCACTTGGGAGGTAGAGGCAGGCAGATTTCTGAGTTCGAGGCCAGCCTGGTCTACAGAGTGAGTTCCCGGACAGCCAGGGCTACTCAGAGAAACCCTGTCTAAAAATGACCATCCTTGGGGATACAGTGCATTATCTTATGCTAGTTTTATTTTGTTATTTTCTGCTTAGTCATGATGCTGAATACTGCTTTATGTTCTTTTTTAGCTATATGTGTAGCTATTCACTAAAGAATGAAATGTCAATTTATAGATTTTGTGTATTGTAAAATTGGGTTGTGTTTTTATCTTGTTGTAGAAGTTTTTATTTTTAACATATAAATGAATCCTTTCAAAAGGACAAAGTAGAACTTAGTACTGTACAAGTAGTGCTCTATCTTAAGAAGTCCTGTAGAAGAGTTGGGGGAAGAATTGAGGAATCCAGAGTGATAGAGCTTCCACAGGAAGACCAACAGAGTCAACTAACCTGGACCTTTTGGGGTTCCCAGAGACTGAACCACCAACCAAAGAACACACAAGGACTGGACCTAGTCCTCTAGCACACATGCAGCAGATATGCAGCTTGGTCTTCATGTAGGGTCCCCAGCAGCTGGAGGACAAAGGGCTTACTGTCACTGCTGCCTGCCTGTGGAACCTGCTCTCCTAACTTGTCTGGCTTCAGCGGGAGAGGATGTGTCTAGTCCTGCAGTGACTGGAGGTGCCAGGGTGGGTTGGTACCCGGGAGGGCCTCTCCCTTCTCAGAGGTGAAGGGAAAAGGGGTATGGGGGAAGTGCTGTATGAAGGGGCTGCAATCAGGATGTAAAGCGAAGAAATAATCAATCTATGGAGAAAAACAATTCAGCTTATAAATGTTGAACACTAAAAAACGAAAACCAATCAATCAAACCAAAACAAAAACCAAAACAAGTAGTGCTCCAGTGATGAGTGATGAATGAGATCTAATTTTTGTGTTTGTTCTAAGTGATAGCCGTTTAATGTCTGAGAGATCTTGTTAAGTGTTTAACTTGATAGAGTTTGAACAGTAGGATGAACCTTTCTTGGGATGTGGAGGATACATGCTATCACTCTTTGGTTTGTATGTCTTTTTGCTGATACTGTTGTTTTATTCATTTTGCACTTTAGAAATTTGAAGCCTTTAGGAGAGTTTGATTAAGCAGGGAAATGATCTATCCATTGGGGTAGTTTGTAAAGCTGAATGCTGTCCTTCTCCCCATTGCACATCTCTGTTGCCAAGGTCTCTGCCAGTTGCTATGTTGTACCTCCTCTTGTTAAATAATGCCTGCCTTACTTCAGGGATGGGGAGGGCAGGTTGGTATCTGTTAAAGGTCATGGCTTTGTTTCATCCTTTTACTTTTGTGTTCCTTCTCTTCCTTAACTCACTTCCACCCCCTTTATAAACTTGCTTAGAGAATTAGCGCCACTCTCTCCCTCCCTGCCTCCCTCCTTTCTTCTCTCTCTCTCTCTCTCTCTCTAACTCTCTCTCTCTCTCTCTCTCTCTCTCTCCTCTCCCCTTTCCCCCCCCACCGTGTGTATATGTGTGTGTGTGTGTCTGTGTTTGTGTTTGTGTGTGTGTGTGTTGTTCCCAGTGCATGAGACAAAAAGCCTGTTGTCCGCTTTTCTGATCACTTAACTGACGTTGTATCAGCTACAATTAAGCTTGAGAATTTTATGAAAGCAGGGCAGATCTGTGTGATATATATAGGAGGTTATTTATATTTTTTAATCTGAAGCGTTCCCAGAAAATGTAGTTTTCTATTTAAAAGAATATTTTTGGTGGGGGGGGGGGGGGGGGGGTGAGGAGGTTATTTGGTGGAAGAAATAATAATTTAAATTGCCATTTTCTGTTTTAAATATTTATTTAGTTATTATATGTGAGTACACTGTAGCTTTCTTCAGACACTCTGGAAGAGGGCGTCAGATCTCATTACAGATGGTTGTGAGCCACCATGTGGTTGCTGGGAATTGAATTTAGGACCTCTGGAAGAGCAGTTGGTACTCTTAACCGCTAAGCCATCTCTCCAGCCCTTTAAATTGCTTTTAACCTTACCATGTAACACAGTTTTGAAATTTCATTTTGTACATCTTACAAGATATTTAGTGTATCTTATAGGCATTTGAAATCACTAGATTTTCCATAAAAATCTCTGAGTATAGGTTTCACTGTGTTCCTGATGAAAGTCTTTTTATAGGGCACATGTAAGACTGAGAAGAGGGGATTCTCCGAGGCTTGAATTTATTTAAATAAGTCATTCCAGTTAGTAAAGAACTGTAGAGAAGCCTGGGTGCCATCTAATTCTGTCACAGCATCTTATCTCCTTTTCGATCCTCAGTGTCTCAGAGGGACCTCATTACTTCTCAGCAAATTATGTTCTTTATCAGTGACTGTCAAAACTGTGAGGGATAGAACAGGAGAATGTAGGGGACCTTTTTCTACATTAATAGCTGTCTTGATTCCTGGGATTTTGATGAGTCCTAAGAAAGGAAAATGATTGAGATGAAAATAATGTGATACATTTAATAGTTCAGTGATTCCTTAATTCCTTCTTTGTTGCTGTTAACAAACTAACCGAGAACATAACTACTTACAAAACCATTGAACATTTAATTCACGTAGTTTTATGAAGATGTGACCAGCGTCTAATCATCTTGAAGGCTTGTTTAGGTGAAAGGGTACTCACTCACATGACCATTGTTAGCAGACCACTTCCGCACTGGCTGTTACCATGGGGCTTTGAGTTTTAGTCACATGGCTGTCTTCATCGTTGAGTAATTTGGGGACATGGTTGCTAGTGTTTCATCGAGTGATGGGTTCAACAGCAATAACAAAATAAGAAACAGAGCAAGGGAAGCTGTGATTCTTCTTACGATCTGGTCTTAGAAATCATATGCTGTCACTTCTGCCTGCCCCTTTCCTTAGGAGTCATTCAGCCAGTTTATCCTCAAGGAGAGGGGAATTGAGTGTCATACTTCGTTTCAGTAGAGCCTTGCACATGCTTAGTTAGTGCTGTACCACTGAGCTATATACTCCTAGCCTCAGGCTTCAGATTTCTATGGGGAGAACGCTAAAGAATTTGTAGAGATATTTAAAACTAATATGAGGCATATAAAAGATGAGTGGTTTGTTTTTAATGATTGGCATTTAAAAGTGCATTTGAGTGCCTTTCATATGCAAATTAATAGAGATACATTGAGGTTAAAGACTACTATTTAAAATTTTATAGACAGCTGAAAAGTTTGACATGTATGTAAATAAGAACATGACCATGATTTAAAAAGCAAGGTAGGAAGCTACTGAAGAAGGTATTCAAAATAACTTTCCATATGTGTACACCCATGTTGCACACATATGGCAAGGTTTAGGAGAGAAATAGCATTTTCAATATATCTTCTCAACTTTTTGTGTCAGAGATAGACATTTTTCCTTTAAAATAGCAAATTGCTAACATAAAAGAAACAATATATTAGCAAATGAGAGTTTTAAGTGTAGAGTTAATTATTCCAGATTGCAAGTTTACAAGTTTTCGTATAATTTTTTTTTTTTTTT
>NW_022196891.1:54580598-54585489 GCF_008632895.1 Mastomys coucha | reverse complement strand
TCAGAAATCTGCCTGCCTCTGCCTCCCAAGTGCTGGGATTAAAGGTGTGCACCACCACCGCCCAGCTGTGGCTATGTATTTAATTAAGCATTTAACTAAGATCCACCTCTCTCTGCCTCCTAAATGCTGGAATTGATGGCACAGGCCACCACACTTTAGTCTTTGATTTGTCTATGTGATCTTGGACTTTATTTATCTCCGAGATTTATGAAGATTAAATGAAGAGATGGGAAGTCTTGTTCATTGTTTGAAACTTAATAAATCCTCTAGGACTACATTTACATTTATTCATTTATTTGTGCCAGTGTGTCTGTGCAGGAGTTGATATCCTCTGTCCACTGTGTAAGTCTCGGTGATTGCACTCGGGTTGTGAGGCTTGCTGTAACCACTGTTACCTGCTGAGCCATGTTGCTGGCCTCCTGTAAATTTTAACTTCATCTTACTCCTTTCTCTTAAAGAATGAAAAGGGAATACAGGCTTGGGGATCAGGGTGGGGTGGGGTGGGAGGATAAGATTGGGGTTATTGTAAGTATTTAATTCTGAATTTGGTGAAATCTGTCAGTTTAAATCTGTAAGTGTGAAATTTGACTTCTCATTTTTATAAAAAATTTTATAAAATTTTTATACCCCAGTGATTTTTTTTTAGCAGAATCTAAGAACATAACACTAGTGCTATGTTTTAAAGTTGATTGTTTCCACCCTAAAACTAGGGAGTGTATTTTTTAGAAGAAATTTGTGCTTATCTCACTGAGAGTTTACAAACTCACTTTCAGGGATTAGGATCTTTTCAAGAAAAGATTCTAATCTTTTCTGTTTTCATCTGCTTCTAGAAAGGAAACTGTTTTCTCTGTCTCTCCTCTTCTAGTTGCTGTGGTTTTTGAGGAAGTTAGGGCTTGAGTGATGCCGTTAGTTCTGTCATCTCCCTCTGTTGTCTCTCTGTGGAGTATTGCAGTTTTCACTGTTGCTATGCACATTTTCTGAAACAGATATTCCCAGCCCCCACTTTTCTGGGTTTCCTAACAAGATTGTGTTCTTTATGACCCTGGGTATATTGGGATGTAATATTAGGGGAAATTTATTAACTAATTTTTCTTGAAAATATAGAGATTTAATTTTACAGAATGAGTGCTTTTAGGAAGAGAGTCAGCCTAGATACTGGTTGATGTTTTTCAATAGTCATCCAAAAACAAAAAGGAATTTTGTGAAGTGATTTGTTTATAATCAAATACTCATCGTGATATATTTAGATGATCTGGTTAACTCTACCAATATTTATTTTAACTATGTGCATGTGTGTATGCATGTGTGTATGTGTACATGTGCGTGTGTGTGTGTGTATGTGTGAAATTTGTACAGTTTTAAATTTACTATTTCAGCTCCATAACTGATAGAAATTTCCCATAATCCCTTCCAGCTAACCAGAGAGAAGGCATTGCTGTTTGCCAAATGTGCTGTGGAAACTGATGTCCTTAGTTATTTTCTACTTGTTTTCAGAAGTACTGAGGAGAGGAGCCAGGCTTGTTTCTTCTCTAGCTTCCATTAGCTATGAAGGAGGAAGAGAAAGACTAAACGTTTAGTAATGGTTTTGTATGGTTGATAGCCTCATCTGTCCTACCACTTAATTCTTGTATTTTTAAAATTCTGGTGGTCTTCTAGAGCCATGAGTTTAAAGAGATTAAGGGCTTTTCCCAAGATCTCATGTGTTTAAATATGTCTAGTCAGGATTTGAATGTAGTTAAAGTCTGAATCTGGAACCTTCCTCTTTCCTCCTCTTAACTCTCCTTCCTTTCTACTTTATTTCTCCTCAGTGTGTGCATTTTATATGATCCTTCCTGAAGATTACTAGGTAGAATAGGTAAGTAAAGGCAAAGTTAATAATCAGGAGTGCAGATGACTTCTGTTTAATACTTAAAATGGAGGTTTTTTTTTTTTCTGGTGTTTTCTGTTTCTAGTGTTAATATTAGAAAATAGACTGTAAGCACTATGTGGTGGATCTTGACTTTTGGAAAGATTTTTTTAAAGGGTTTTTATTTTTATTCATAAATTCAGGTATGTCTGTGTGAATGCCGCATGTCAGATCCCTGGAGCTGAGATCACAGACAGTTGTTAGCTGGGTGCTGGGAACGTGGAAGTGCTTGTGACGTGGAAGAGCAGCAAAGTGAGCCTAACCTCTGAACCACCTCTCCACCCCTAGAAAGATTTCATTCTCTGGCTATATACATTTTCTGCTTAAATTCTCTCTCTCTCTCCTTTTCTTTTCTTTTCTTTTTTTTTTCTTTTGGTGAGAATAAGGGACTATATTTGTGAAAATAACATTTAATGTTTAATTTACTTACTTAATAAATGCATGTACCATGTACCATGGTGCATATGTGGAAATCAGAGGAGCACTTTTGGAAGTCCCTTCTAGTTTTCGGTCAGATGGCTTCCAGATATTGGAATCGGGTTGTCAGCCTTGGTTGTCCCTTTACCCACCACACCATCTTGCTAACCTGTTATAGGCTTTTTAATTGATTTCTTTCCAGTTAACATGTATATATGCATGTGCATACACATATCACATATGTACACACACATGTACACACTTGTTGCTTTTGATTTAAAAGAGCTAGTGCTTTGATTTTTTCCAAATAAGTTTTTAACCAGTATTTTATTTTTATTCTTATTCCCAATATAATAAAGTTATAGACAACATATTCCTCAATTTTTATTAAATGAGAAATTTATGTGTGATAGGGGAATAAGTTGTAGGGAGGTTGCTTGATAGGTATTATACCAGATATGGTAATGAATTAGACTTGGAGTTTGTTGTTTTATAATAAAAACAAAAGTCAGAGTACCTTATTAAACTCTTTGCCCAAATCAGAGTACTCTGTATGTGATCTTGTATTTACTTTGTTCTTTGTAACTTTTACTTTTTTCCTTATTTTTAATTTTTATTTATCTATTTTTGATTTTTAGAGACAGGGTTTTTCTGGGTATTTCTGGCTGTCCCTGGACTCAGATATCCGCCTGCCTCTGCCTCCCAAGTGCTCAGATGAAAAAGGCCTGCTTCGGGCAGTGGTGGCGCACGCCTTTAATCCCAGCACTTGGGAGGCAGAGGCAGGTGGATTTCTGAGTTCGAGGCCAGCCTGGTCTACAGAATGAATTCTAGGACAGCCAAGGCTACACAAAAAAAACCCTGTCTTGAAAAAAACAAAAAAAAAAAAAAAAAAAAAAAAAAAAAAAGAAAGAAAGAAAGAAAAAGGCCTGCTTCACCACTGCCTGGCCCACTCTGTGTAATATATTCTTGCCTACATTTTCAGTATACAAAGAAGTATACTGAAATCACAAATTTTTATTCCATCCTAATGCATTTTAATTCCAGTTAACAAATTTTCAACAAATTTGGTATTGCCAGATACAATGGGACACTTTTTCCCCCTTTCCTATTTAACCTGTTCAGCATAAATGGATTTAATTTACAACTGTCTTCTCTTTTGGATTCTCTGACTCCAGTTGTCTATTTCTCCTGACCCTTTGGTTACTCTTGATTTCTAAAGTACTCTGGGAACCAATACATTTATCTGTGAGTTTAGTTTAGTGGTCTATCAACAGTGCTACTGGCTTGCAGTTCTTTCCCTGTAAGTTGGAAGATTTATGCATTAAAAATTATTGTACATTACTTATCACTCACAAGTAGCTGCTGGGCTTGACGTGGAGCAGGTGATTTCTAAACATTTGAGAGTAAACGAACTATTTAAAACTTGCATGGCATTTTTAGATATAAAAAACTTCATGATAGATTTACAAAATATTTTTTTGCTATTTCTTTTTGTTAGCAGGTTTAAATGGAAATTGTAAAATACTACTGAGCAAATCATTGTTTATATATAAAGGGCTTTGTAATAACAAACACCTAATGCTTACCAGTTTAAGGAAAAAGGTAATCACCAATTAAGAAGAAACATGATAACCTTTTCCTGGAATAGTATCATTCTGGGATACTCTTCATGGGTTTGCATGTAGCATTCACAGGCATATATTTTAGATGACTGAAAAGATTCAGTAATTTTTTTTAAAGATTTATTTACTTTATGTATGAGTACACTGGAGCTGTCTTCAGACACACCAAAGAAGGGCTCAGATCCCATTACAGATGGTTGTGAGACACCATGTGGTTTCTGGGAATTGAACTCAGGACCTCTGGAAGAACAGACAGTTCTCTTAACCTCTGAGCCATCTCTCCAGCCTAAGATTTAGTAATCTTTAGAGCTGTCATCTAGAGACTAGTTGCACATTCATACAGTAGGAATTGAGTTAGCACTGTCTTTATCAAGTCAATCTCTGCCTTTTCTTTGTCTATCTCTGTCTGCATACTCCTCGCTGTGTGTGTTTGTGTCTCTGTGTGTGTCTGTGTGTGTGTACCTGTGTGTGTGTGTGTCTGTCTGTCTGTCTGTTGTCTGTCTGTGTTCCTCTTTATCTTTGTGATGTTGGCAATGGAACTCAGGGTTTGCCATGTGCTAGATGAGTGTTCTACTTAGCTATACCATTTAACTAGCTTTCCTCTTTTTAAAAAAATTGTTTCTAAGATAGTAGAATCATTAGGAATATATTCTAAGTTTTAGGCCATTGATATTAATGAAGAAAACAATACCTCTTTTCATTTTTCATATCAAAATTACTAAAGAAGTCACAGAGGTAGGTATTTTATAACAAACATAAGGGAAAAATTGTCTTCCAGAATTTATTTTCCACTACTGATGATAAGCCTTTAATTCTTGGCTTTAGAAATACTTGAAAGGGCTGGGCAGTGGTGGCACACGCCTTTAATCCCAGCGCTCGGGAGGCAGAAGCAGGCGGATTTCTGAGTTTGAGGCCAGCCTGGTCTACAGAGTGAGTTCCAGGACAG
>NW_022196891.1:54572870-54580555 GCF_008632895.1 Mastomys coucha | reverse complement strand
AAAAAAAAAAAAAAAAAAAAAAAGAAATAGTTGAAAAGTTCATTGTCTATTTAAAAAACAGATATTTACTTATGTTAGTAAAAACTTGACAAATATGCTAGAAAACTAAAGAGAACATAAAAGTATTTTTAAAACAATATAAGTAAACAATGCTTTCAGTTTTTTTTAAAGATTTATTTATTTTATGTATGTGAGTACACTGTAGCTGTACAGATGGTTGTGAGCCTTCATGTGGTTGTTGGGAATTGAATTTAGGACCTGTGCTTGCTCCGGTCATCCCTGCCCACTGCGGTTGGCCCTGCTCATTCTGGTCAACCCTGCTTGCTCAGTCTCTCCTCATTCCAGCCCAAAGATTTATTTATTATTATAAATAAGCATACTGTAACTGTCTTCAGACACACCAGAAGAGGGCGTCAGATCTCTTTATGGTTGGTTGCTAGCCACCATATAGTTGCTGGAATTTGAACTTAGGGCCTTTGGTAGAGCAGTTAGTGCTCTTACCTGTTGAGCCATCTCGCCACTGCTAATTTTTGAAGTTCTTTTTCATAGAAACTTATTTTACAGTACTATTAAGTGAGTATTAATGGGAGATAGAGTGGAGCTATTAATAAAAAATAATTTTTTTCCTGGTTTTGATGTGTTCATCTAGGTCAGCAGTTCTCAACCTGTGGGTTGCAACACTTTGGGGGTTACATATTAAATAGGTTACATATAGATAATAGATATCTATATTATGACTCATAATACTAGTAAAATTACAGTTATGAAGTAGCAACATAATAATATATGGTTGGTGGGGTCATGACAACATGAGCAACTGTTTTAAAGGGTTCCAGAATTAGGAGGGTTGAGAACCACTGGTCTAGGTGATTTTTTTCCTCATTGTCCTAGTAACTGTTTAGTAGAGAGAGTTAATTTTCAATTTTTCGTCCTTAAATTGATAACTTTAAAACTTTGTTCATATATTTCCTGACCCTGAACATGCCTATTATTTTTAAGCCTAGATTATGATTTTGACAAAAGAAGCGAGTACCACTTTGAAGTCTGAAATCATAAAAATGAAAAACAAAAGTGGCTTAGAAACATGTTTCCTAAAAGCTGCAGGTAGAGAGGTGCCATAATCAAAGACAAGTCTTAGCTTTGTGCTGTCTTAGGGCGTGGCGGCTCCCCTACTTCAGGGGATCTTGCCAGCAACTGTGTAGATGGAAACTTGAGCCTCTATGTTTGTATTTTGAGAAAGGGAAGAACCTGAAGAGGTTACTGTTCAATTAATCCTACCATGTAAGCAATCTTACTGGGAATTTTCTGCCATTAGCCAGAACTTAGAGACATGGCTATACCTACCTGTAAAGAACACTGGGAATCTAAAGTAGGCACATTGCTACTCTATATAGAGCCAGGGTTCTGTCCTTAAGCAAGGCAGAATGCATGTTGGACAGGAGTGGGCCATCCTGTACCTTAGTGAAGGAAGTTTCTTTCTGTGGAGAAAGTTTTATTGCCTATGAAGATTGTCAGTAAATATTGTTATCTATTAATAAGTACCCTTTTATATATTTCATATTATAAATTTAATTGCCATATACTTATACCTGGAGAGTTTTAAAAACTGGGAATAAAAGCAAGTTTCAGACAGATACAGACACCCACAGCCAAACAATGGGTGGAGCTTAGGGACTCTTCTGGAAGAATAGGAGGAAAAGTTTTGGCCCAGAAGGGAATAGGAACTCCAGAAAGACCAACAGGGTCATCTAACCTGGATCCTTGGGGCTGCTCTCATAGTCTGAACTACCACCCAAAGAACATACATACACTAGCTGGACTTAGGCCTTCCTATTCAGATGTAGCAGATGTGCACCTTGGCCTTCATGAGGGTCCTTAACAACTGGAACAGGGGCTGTCCCAAAAGCTGTTGCCTATATGTGGGATGTGTTCTACTAGCTGGGCTGCCTTGTCTGGCCTCAGTGGGAGAGGAAGCACCCAGCCTTGCAGGAGCTTGAAGTATCAGGGTGGGGAGGATATCCAGGGGAGCTCCACCCCTCAGAGGAGAAGGGGAGGAGGATGCAGGAAGGATTGTGGGACAGGGAGACTGGGAGGGGGCAGTGAGTGGGATGTAAAAATAGTAGAAATGTGGCTGCTCAATGAGGCAATTTTTTTCCCACTAGTTTCCACTATTACAAATGTCTCAGACCACCAATAACAAGCATCTTGCCTAATATAATCCCATTTGTGTGACAGAGAGGGTCTGTGTAGTCATATATATTTTAATAGTTTGTTCACATTCACTTATTCATTTACCTGCTTGCTAAACTAGTTTAAGAATAGAATGAAAGTTAAAAGACAAAATATTCAATACCCCAATGTGTTTTTAACCTTAAGCATCTAATTTGGAAAAAAAAATACTGTGTTACAGTAGTAATCCACAACAGTATAAATTAATGACCCAAGTTATAAGAAATAAATGAATCAATCTTAAGATAGTTGAAAACAGCCAAAGGCTACCCTAAAGGAGATGTTTCGTTCATACCAAACCTTTATATAGACATCCCACCTGCAGACTGGCCTGACAAGCACCATGCAGAGAGGACTATGTGACAAAGGTTACTGCCATCCATCACTGTGAAAATTAATAGCTTTATAACAGTTGAAGAAATGAGGTATGGCACAGCAATTCAATTTGCTACTCAAAAAAGTGTAGGCAATGTCCATTCATAACATTCTCTTCCCATGGCCACCTACGTGCTAATCCATTATTCAAATGCCAAAGACAACAGCAGGCACACATACTCAGCCAGTGTGTCACCATTAGAAGGGCTGCATAAACACTTCCAGCTCAGTCATCTAAGCATAATGCACTTGGACAGAAACATGTTTTCCAAGTTTTGAGAAATAAAACTTTTAACCACTTCGAAAACATGATTACACACAAAACAACCCTATCTAATATTTTTTTAGTGTCTCATGAAGTAATTTATATAGCCTACATTTCCTCTAAGTTTTCTCAACATTAGGAAGCAAAGGATGCATCGGGACTAGAATTGGTAAGCATTAAGTGGCTAATTAAGCTTATAACAATACACTTACATCAAATTTACAAAGCATTACTATCAAAATCTCCTTAAGTTTCTAGATGCTGAGTTTCTGAAGTAGGAACATTCTTTTCCTCTCAATAGTGAAAAATCAAAGTGAAACTTGCTTTTTTTTAATTTAATTTAATTACTTTACACTTTTACTATACATGCTGTTAGCATGTCATAAGCACTTATGGTGCTTTTCTCCATCTTTTTTATTCATTTAAATTTTATGTTTATTAGTACATGAGTGTGTGTGCATGCGTGCATGTGAGGGTGTGTGTATGTGAGGGGTTATGAACATGTGCGAAGGTTTTGAAGTCAGATAATGGCTTTTGCTTCTTACCAGTGATCTTTCTGGTTTCTGCTGTGCTGTGTATTCCCAGCTAGCCTCTGCATGGGTCGCCCATCTCTATCTTCTGTACTGGACAGGGGCTCTGGGATTACCAGTGTGTGCCACCTTACACAGGCATGGGTCGCCCATCTCTGTCTTCTGTACTGGGTAGGGGCTCTGGGATTACCAGTGTGTGCCACCTCATACAGCTTTCTTCTTGAGTTCTAGGGATTGAACTCAGTTGGTCAGGCTTGTGCAGCAAATGCTTTCTTTTATCCAGTGAACCAATTCCCCAGGCCCCTTTTTATTCATCAAACAACACAACAAACTCCCAAACCCTGATACTGTCAAATATGTGTGTGCCTAACAGTATTCCATAAATATTTATAATAGCTGGATCTATTAAAAATAAGTTTAAATGTTTTTAGGAATGTGATGATATCCTACTCTTATAATTTACATATTACCTTAAAAGAAAATCTGGAGGCTGGGCAGTGATGGCGCACACCTTTAATCCCAGCGCTTGGGAGGCAGAGACAGGTGGATTTCTGAGTTCCAGGACAGCCAGGGCTACACAGAGAAACCCTGTCTCAGAAAAACAAAACAAAAAAACAAAAACAAACAAACAAAAGCAATAGCAGTTCTTTGGGCTGGCGAGATGGCTCAGTGGTTAAGAGCACTGACTGCTCTTCCAAAGGTCCTGAGTTCGGATCCCAGCAACCACATGGTGGCTCACAACCATCCATAATGAGATTGGATGCCCTCTTCTGGTGTGTTTGAAGACAGCTGCAGTAAATTACCCCAGAGCAAGCGGGACTGGAGTGAGCAGGCCAGCAGAGGTCCTGAGTTCAGTTCCCAGCAGCCACACACATGATGGTTCACGGCCATCTGTACAGCTACAGTGTACTCATACACATGAGATAAATAAAATAAATCTTTAAGAAAAAAAAAAAAGAAAAAGAAAAGAAAGAAAATCTGTTGTCTCCAGGGAGTATTTTTAGTTGTATAAGCATCATCCTATGTCATCCTTGCTATGAGTTAGATTTTAGATCACTGTCATCTTACCAATTTTAATTTTTCCTCTTTTTCTTTAGACTATTGCTGGGCATGTTATACTTCCTCTTTTGGTTCCATCTATTGCTCTTAGGAATGACTTGACCATCCATGACTGTTTTTAATTGGCTGTGCTTGTGCTTTGTAGGTATAAGGCACAGAACTTGGATCTATGTAAGAAACAATTGATATAGGCTCTCATATGTCTCATAGTCTCTGTATGACACTCATATCTAGATTGTCACAGAAATTCTTAGAACAAAGATATCTTCTTTGTAGTGATTAGTAATCACTGGTTGCTTTACTTATAGAAACCTATTATAATGTTTAGTCATTTGACTCTTCAGTAAGCCTTGTATACTTTGGTCTTGTTTAATGATGACTGGGTATTTATAAGAGTATTTTAAGGAATTATGCTCACTTTATTGTGTAGCTGGGATCTTAAAATAATAGCCTTATGATAGAAATTTAAAATTCAATATCTAACTGGAAATTAATGATCCCATTTAAGGCAAATTAAAGGCATTTTGAAGTACCAAATTATTTACTGGTTGCTGACGAGAGCATATAAATACAAAGATAGTAAACAATTGATTAATGAACAATAGTGCTATAGGTTGCTGTTTTAAATTTCTTTTTATTTTCCTGAATTTAATTTTTATTTGTACATTTTAAAAACCAACTCTTTTTTGGTTTTCCGAGACAGGGTTTCTCTGTGTAGCCCTGGCTGTCCTGAAACTCACTCTGTAGACCAGGCTGGCCTCGAACTCAGAAATCCGCCTGCCTCTGCCTCCCAAGTGCTGGGATTAAAGGCGTGCACCACCACCACCCGGCTAAAAACCAACTTTTAAGTAAGTTAATAACTGTGTTTCTACTATGCTTGTTTCTTGTTAAACCAAGTTGTTTTGAATACTAATGAATGATGTTTGGTTAGAAGGTCTCCTATAAATAGTAAACTTAAGACATGATGTATGTATTTTGTGTCATATTGGTGGCAATAACAGTAAATTGTAGAAAAGATTTGGGGAGTGTATATTTTTCATTGTCAGAATGTCAGTTGGGTTCACATACATTTTTATATGACAGAAATACATATTAAAGTGTATGTGTGAGAGTGGCAGTTAACTTAGAATTATTCACTTGTACTTATATATAAATAAGAGATGGCTTTTGGGATGTTTGGCATATGACATGTCTTACTGAGTAAGAGGAGAAGAGAAAGTAAGCTAAAGACACATTCTAATAACTAATAATCAGCCAAGTTCAAGGGTCAGGGTAGGCAGGCAGGCTCAGCTAGAATACATTGATAACTGTCTTGTCAAACCCACTGAATATGCCAAACATCAAGGGGAAGATGCAGAGAAAAAGCAGGGTCACTCTGAAACATCTTGGTGTCCTTGTTCTTCTATCTTGTTGTTTGAATTTAGCTCTTTTCTCTGCTGTGATCTCTAGATTCCCACTGGAGACATAACATTGCTTTGTTTTTGTAGTAGTTTTACTAGTAGGATCAGTGCTACCAAGATCCTGATTTGGAGTAATCTGGGCCTCTACTCCCGGGACCAGGATTACTAAGAGTATATCTCTCCAATACTGATTATTTTGACAGTGCTATTGGCCAAGTCGTTTCCCCAGATCTCTGTCTGATTCTCATGCACTACTGATACTTAATGATATCCTGATTTTTGGACAGTGTGGTTTTGAGGTTTAATACTTTCTTATTAGGTTGGCCAAAGCACTAAGACACATTTCTATGAGGTTTTCTGGGGGGAAGTAGGTATTCCTACTGTGATACATGTTGTCTTGAAAACTGTAGGGGAGCTGATCAAGAAAAGTAGACATATGTATCTATGCAAAGGTGTCGTCTGTGAGTCATTTTGTACATAGCCCACATGTAATTCTGCCTTTCCCAGTTGTTGGCTATTGCTTTGACACTTTGATTTTGGATGTCATCTGAGTACTCTTCATCTTTGACTTGTCTCCAGTGCCTTCTAGTGTATCTTCTCTTCCACTAGAGAATTTTGTCTCAAGACGAGCACTTAATATCAATCAAGTTTGCATCCTGTGTTTACCACCTTCGTTTCAGGAGCAGCAGACAGTCTCTTTTTGGTCTGTTGTGCTGTGAACTATTTCCGCCAGCTTGGTCTTCGTTTCTTCTGAAGTTGTGGCAATTGCAGTTGTTTCTGGATTTGGTCTGGCACCCACTCTGAGCCTAATTCAGATCCCAGTGCTTTTGTTGCTGCCTCCAGTAGTCTCTGTTTCCCCTTATGAAAAAAGCAAGTATGTTGTTATTTCCCTTCTAAAATGAGAAAAACCATCTCATTCTGTTTTTTAAGTCATAGGTTATGGTAATATACAGATCTTAGAGAGTTACAGAATTGTTTCTTGGTGACATTTGAACTTTAAAGCTTGTATTCAGTATAATACTGTATAATCTTCCCAAAATACAACCATACAAAGGTCATAATCATATTGGATCAGTGAGGCAAAATATATTGAAATTTGAAATATAAATAGCAGGAAGTGATTTAGAAATTATTTTTAGAGTGATTTGTGCTATTTGTTTGAAATTAAACTTGTGAAAATTGTTATTATACTGGGTATTTTAAATTTTGGTTTTGAATTCTGTTCTTCATATTTTAGTCTAAGTCATATTTGATGTGAAAAACACTGCTCATGAGATACTCCAGTGGCATCCACACTGATGATGCCTGCCTTGGACTGTCTTGGATATGTCTTCTAACTGGGCCAGGCACCCAATACAGATGGGTGGCCTTGACCTATCTTATTTCACATTAGTGCCTGGACTTTGTCTCAGGTGGCCAGACAAGTCCTTACTCCCTAACAGCTTCAACTGCCCTAGAAAATGATTACAACAAAGTGATGCAGAAATGTACGTTAAAACTGATTTGCATATTTGCCTACTCTTTTTCTAGTTCTTTAATTTATTAAGGATATTCACAAATTAAAACAATCTTTTTAATTTTTATAATTTGGAGTTTCAGAATTCAAATAAAGAAGTTTCAGAATAGAAACAAATATGTTTGCTTTTTTTTTTTTAACATTTACTACTCGTGTATGTATGTGTATGCATGAGCATGCTACTTCAAGCATGTAGAAATCAGGACAATTTGTAGGAATGACTTTAAACTTTTCTCTTTCTACTACCTAAGTGCTGGGGATACAGGCATGCATCACACCCAGCTTGAAAGTCTTCCTCCCTCCCTCCCTCC
>NW_022196891.1:54529913-54572790 GCF_008632895.1 Mastomys coucha | reverse complement strand
TCCCTTCCTCCCTCTCTCCCTCTTTCCCTCCCTCCCTCTCTCCCTCCCCCTCCCTTGTTATGTGTGTGTGTCTATCTTTTATATAAGTAAAAACCACTTCAGAATGAAAATTTTTTAAAAACCCAGCAACTTAAAATTCGAAACCAGCCATAAGATTCTTTGTGCTAGTTACTACTACATCTTAGTTTTAGTGGGTGAGCAAAAAAAGTGGAGCTTTTCTGAGTGCAGGGCTCTGGTTACAGTCTTCCTTCCATCTCTGCAGTCATTACTGTACCAACAATCAAACAGGTTACAGTCTTCCTTCCATCCCTGCAGTCATTACTGTACCAACAATCAAACAGATTAGTCTTTTTCTTAAAGATTTATTAATTTATTATATATAAGTACACCATAGCTGTCTTCAGACACTCCAGAAGAGGGCATTAGATCTCATTACGGATGGTTGTGAGCCACCATGTGGTTGCTGGGAGTTGAACTCAGGGCCTTCAGAAGAGCAGTCAGTGCTCTTACCCGCTGAGCCATCTCGCCAGCCCCAAACAGATTAATCTAGTATCTAGTTGTAATTATTGAAATAGTGGTTAATTCTAGATAAAATAGTGCCATCATTCATGAGAAATGTCTTTATTTTTGAGCATCAAAGCAGGACTGACAATAAGTAAGGTGTTCATTTAAACTGTATCACCCCATCATTTAAATGGTTGTTGCAAATAAACTTCCATCAATAACTTTGTTAATGCCATTTTCCTTTGAGTATAGAATTTTTCTCATTTTTTTAAGTAATCTTTAAAAACAGGCACATACATATGCACACAAAAGAAAAACACATATACCTGTATCATATATGTGATATATAAAATATATATATAAGTATATATACATTGATGCATATACACACACATGCATATATGTGTATGCATACTATATATGTGCAACTGTCCACAGAAGCCAGAAGAGGGCATTTGATCCTCTGAAATTGGAGTTGGAGATGATTGTGGGCTGCCCAGTGCCAGCAAACTTGGATCTTAAACAAGAGAATCAAATGTTCTAAAGGACTGAACCCCTCCCACCTTTTCATTTAAAAAGGACCAAAAACCAACCCCTACCCACCCCCCCCAAAAAAAACCTGTTGCCTGATACTGAGTCTTAACAGTAAAGCTTGTTTGTAAGTTGTGGTGTGCTTGTTAGATCTCTTGATATTTTATTTGTAAACCTTTAACATCTGATCTAGTCCTCCAGCCCAGATTTCTTATTATGATGGAGAAATTTTTTTCACTTATTTTTTTTAAGTTGATGAGATTAAAGCTTTAAGTTTTTCAGAACATACTCTTTATTGTTTACATATGTATAAATGCACATAGTTGAACACTCATATCTGCATATGTATTATTTAGGACCAGTGAATGTGATGAATAAGCCAAAGCATGTTATTAATCATTATGTCCCTAAATTGTGAGATTAAATTAATGATTAAATTAATCTCTACTAATTTTGCAGGTGAATGTGAGGCCCAGTGCCAGCAAACTTGGGAATTATAAATAGGAGAAATGATAAAACCTGTTGCATGTTGCCTTGCTCAATTAGTCTTATAATCATGACAAACATCACCCTAATAGTTGGTGATATGATGCCCTTTGAGGGATTTAACTATAGATAAGCAGATAAAAAAGTCAATTTGTTAGCTTCCTCTTTTCTCCATCTTGCTGCTGAGGCACACGTATGTATACACATTACCAAATGCACATCTTCTACCTGTATTTCTGTTGTCTGCAAACCCAGTTTTCTCTGAAGTTCATCGACCTTATCAGTGCCAAACTGATCAGGATCTGTTTTCAGTTCCTTAAAAGCAAACAACACTTTGTTCCTTATATTAATTTGTAAATTTTGACTTTCTTTTGTGTGTATAAGTGGTCTGTGTGTGTGTTCTGTATGTGTGTGTGTGCACGCACACATGTGCATGTACCCCTGTAGTTGTGTGTACTCATGCAGGGGAGGTGACACAATGTTAATGTGATTGATTATCTAATTGATTTTTAAGTAAATACATGTAAAGTATTTCAAGCAATGCTATCCATGTGGCAACAGTTTCATGTGAAAACCTTATTTGACTTGCTATGGGATTCATATATAGTAGGTGTCTAGTATGCTTAAGGTGTGGTTAAATTCTGTGTAGATTTTGGGGTTTGGCAAGATGGCATAGTATGTAAAGATGCTTACATATTGACAGTCTGAGTCTGATCTTCTGGACTCAGATGAAGAATAGAGAGAAGTGAGGCCTGCTACTTATCTTCTAATGTCCTATCCACATGTAGGACATGGCACGTGAGCACACTGTAAATACACACACACACATACACAAATGTAAAAAATTAAAAATTCTGTGCAGGTTTTAGACATAAGTCTAGCTATCTTCATATTGGTATGTTTATTAAAAAGAACTGCAGAATCAGCTTTTAAAAATCATTTAATATGTGTCATTTTAAAGTTTAAAATCTCAGTACAGGAATTTTCATAGCATTTCACTACAGTTCTTTCTAGACCTTATTCTGAGGAAGGTATTCTAGTTTACTCCAAGTAACAGATATAAAACTTTTCAACTGGTAGATCCAGTGGACTTCCTCAGACAGGGCCTGGCAATATAGTTTCCATTTGCAGAGTTTTGTTTAGGCTTAAGTAATATGCCCAGTAAGTAGGATGTGTGTAGAGTGATGTGGTGGTTTGAATGAGAATGGCATGCATAGACTTACAATTTTGAAATGCTTAGTTACCAGGGAGCATCACTATTTGAAAAGATTAGAAGGATTAGTTGATGCAGCCTTGTTAGAAGTATGCTACTAGAGGCTTTGAGGTTTAAAAAGCCCATACCAGGCTTTCTCCCTCCCTTCCTCCCTCCTTCCTTTCCTCCTTCCTCTCTCTCTCTCCCTCTTGCTCTCTCTCTCCCTCTCTCCCTCTTGTGCTCTCTCCCTCTCTCTCTCTTGCTCTCTCTCCCTCTCTCCTTTCCCCTCTCCCTCCCTCCCTTCCTCCACCTTCCTCCCTCCCTTTTTTTCTCTCCCTCCCTCCTTCCATCTCTCTCCCTCTCATGGATCAGGATGTAGCTCTCAGCTACTCAGCACAAGCCTGCCTGCCATCAGGCTTTCTGCCATGATGATAATGGACAGAGTAAACAAGCCCCCAGTTAAATGCTTTCTTTTATAAGAATTTCCTTTGTCATAGTGTCTCTTTATATCAATGGAACAGTGACTAAGACAGCTGTCATTTATTGGTATTATACATAGCACATGATAATGGGCCTTATCTTTGCCCAGGAAACTTGGAAGTTTAAATTAGAAAGAGTGAAATGAGTACTTTGGTTTTGGCTATACTTTTTTGCTTATTGGTTGATAGTTGTAGAAGATAGTAATGATTTAAAATGTAAATGATATACTTATTTTTCAGATGGTCAATTAAAATAATATTTATCAGTTATTTATAGAAACTGTTTAGATCAGAGATATGCATTAATTAGAAAAGCAGTGATCTGAGGAAAAGTAGACAGGTCACTGCTTTTAAGAATATGTGAGAACATGTTAAAGATAAGAGTTCCTCTTGGACTTACAGTGTGTTTTCAGTGTTAGCTACACAACCAGATCTTCCTGTCAGTGCTGAAGGGTCATTTGATTCATGGCACAAACAGATGGGATCTTACTGCTGGCAAAGGGGGCAAAAAATTCCTCAGGCACCCACCTGCATATGACTTTCTAAAACTTTGTGCACTTTTAAACTTGAACAGCTCCCAGTTTTAGCAAACACAGTTGAAGTTGAAGTTAGAGACAACACACAAATATTTGGTTTAGCCTTATTTTTTTTAAATGTATTTATCTCATGTATGTGGCTACACTGTTACCAGACACATCAGAAGATGGCATCAGATGCTCATTACAGATGGTTGTAAGCTACCATGTGGTTTCTGGGAATTGAACTCAGGACCTCTGGAAGAGCAATCAGTGTTCTTAACTGCTGAGCCATCTCTCCAGCCCGATTTAGCTTTATTTTAGATCCTGTGACTGAGTCTCAAAAGAAAATTAGCCATGGTGTTTTATGTCTCATGGAATACTACATCTGCATTCTATATAGACCTAGATGTATAAATATATCCATAAAGGTAAAATATACCACAAATAACCATTGCTATAAGACATAACCCCCTTTTCCAATTTCATATCATCAATTCAATTTCTAAATGCTTAATTTCTGCAAAATTCTTTATAAAGATCTAAAGTTTATAGTCATTGCAGCTCTGGTACTCTGAAAGACTTCTCTTTGACATGCTTTCTCTACTTTTACATGTCTTAAAATTTGAGAATCAAAGCAGTCTAGAACACTAATAGCTTTGTAGGATAGCTGTGATGCACATTGGCCTCTATATTCGCGAGACTTGCCTATAAGTTTATGTTTGATCTTAGTATCTACACCATTATACTAGATGTGGATTAAAAATCACACAGTTAACTTCTTTTGTAGCCAGTTTTGGTACTGTGTGTTAATTTAGATTTCACAACTGAGTATGGTAGTGCATGCTTTTACTCCCAGCACACACACATATATGTGTGTGTGTGTGTGTGTGTGTGTGTGTGTGTGTGTGTATGTATGTATATGTATGTATGTACATATGCATATACATGCGTATATACGGAGATCTATACATAGGCTATGTCTACATTGTACTGCCCTTATATTCATGAGTATGGAGTCATACACTTGAGCATGGTCAACCTACCAGGAGTCATATCCCTGAAGAAAATAGACTTCTTCTCCCCCAGCAGCCATCTACTGCCAGTAGCTCCTCAGCAAGTGTTGAGGGCTTGTGAGTTGGAATGTTAACTAGTTGGCTTGATCTTGTGTAGGTAACCACAGCTGCTGTGAGTTATGTCCTATAAGTTTATGTCATATCCAGAAGACAGTGTTTCACTCTGATCTTTCCCAACTTCTGGCTTTAAAAACCATCTCCTCTTCATCCCATGGTCTCTGAGCTTTGGAATTATGGAGTGTGCTATAGATGTTTCATTTATGGCTAGGTAGTAGAAGAACACTTATTCTCAGTACTTTGATAAGTTGTGAGTTTCTGTCTTAACTGAATTCTACTGACAATGAGACTTGCCTTATCAGGTCTGAGAACTACACTAATTTATGTATATAGACGTCTGCTCCACAGGAGAAAACACATGCACAGTGCTATAAATCTGGCCAAGAAACCATGGCTAGGAAGATCATATAGTCCCAGGGGTGAACCTGCTACTGTATTTTGCTAATTGAGCATAGTCTCAAACTCTAATTCAGTTAGTGCTGTCTGTGTGCTTATGCATGTGGTGCCATCCACTGGGATGTGGGCATCTTGCTGGTGGCCATATCTTGCCCCCCTACCCCTCAAAAAAAATCCCTCTCCCTCCTCTAGTAGCCACTAGCTGCCAGTTAACTCCTCAGCTAGGGAGTGAGCTGTCTTCCATCCATCTTGGAATTCTATTGCTTTGATCTTGTGCTGGTCTTCTGTGCAGAACCTTAGTTTATGAGTGTAGTGGCTATGCTCTGTGCAGAATGTAGTGTTTCCCAACATTGCTCCCCATTCTCTGTCTTAGAGTCTTTCTCCTCCTCCTTCCATGATACTCCCTGAGCCTTGGTGGGAGTAGGTGTTGATGTAGACAAGGGCTGAGCCCTCACAGTCACAGTCTTTACATGAGCTGCTTCATACTGTAAAAAGAAGCTTATGTGACCGAAGCTGAGATCAGCACAAGCCTATAAGCTTAAACATAAATATTTACAAGGCAGCCTGACAGCATTGTCATTTAGCAAAGCATACAATTGTTCTATGTTGTTTTTCTCCATCTCCCTAGGGCCTCTGACCTCCTCAGCCATGGACTGTAAAAAATTTTAGAGATAGATTTATTTATTTTTATTTTGTGCGTATGGGTATTTTGCCAGCATATGTTTGGGTGCTATGTGCATTCCAGATGCCTAAAAAGTCTAGAAGAGGATGTTGAGTTCCTTGGAGCTGGAGTTACAGGTGGTTGTGAGTTGTTTTGTGGGTGCTGGGAATCAAACTTGTGTTCTTTGGTAGAGAAACCAGTGCTCTTCCATGTATATGTATGTACATGCATACATGCATGCATGCATATATACATAGGCTAAGTATGTATACATAAGAGCAACTGGAGTCATCTCTCGAGTCATCCAGGTTTGGACTTGACCAGATTTACAGTAAAATAATAGTTCTTAGCAGAAAGCCTTATTTTGGTGTGTTGTCCACTTTTATATGTCTTTAGATTAGGGGTTGGTTGACTTACCCATGAATTAATTCACTCAGATGACTTCACTTTTAAAGATTTTCTCTTTAGTCATTATAGTTCACAAAAATTATCTTCTCTTAGGTGATGATTGAGGATGATGATTATTGGAAAGGTCTAAGAGATTTTAGTTTTTAATTTTTTATAAGGTGTAAGCTAGTAGCTATGTAGACATTTCAGCTGATTGTACATTTACTAATTGAAAAATGTTTTTACAATTTCTATATTTCTATTTTCTTCTCTGTCATCTATATTATTGAATAGGCAACTAAGTGTAGATATCTTACTGTAGAAAACAATTGCAAATCTATTTAGAATTGTTAAAAAAAAAAGAAAGAAAGAAAGAAAAGAAACAGAAAACTGTTACATTTGGGGGCAGTATGGAGTTAGGTGGGCAGGCCCTTGCAGAAAAGCAACTTGTAAATATCCTGGGATATGTTTGCCAGAGTGCTGACTTAACATATCACTTTATATTTTATAGAAATACCTGCCATGAAAATGTTAAACTAGATTAGGAGTTCAGCTATGGAATTAAGAATATATTTATTTTGACTCTTACATTCCTTAACAGATGACTATATCCTTCTACATCTGCCCACTCTCATGTATTTTAGTTTGGTTGTTTCTGTTTTTGTTTTAAATCACTCTTCATTTCTAAATAGGATAAGCTATTAATAGGCAGAATTCAGTGTTACTTGGTTTTGAAGGAAGACTTAGATTCAAAAGCAGATATTTGATTTCTAGAGAGTAAATTGTTGGATAGAGAATTAAACATTATGAAATAGGTTAAAGAGTTTCCTTTCTGTATTTTAACATTTTTAAAAATACAGAAAAATTTCCCTGAAACTAAATTAAATTGGGGAAATTCTATGGTCTTGCCCTAGGAAAAAATAAGTAACGACACTATATATACATGTTTGTTAGGAACATAAAAGAAGAAACTGGCAGTGGAAAGACTAAGCCATAGTCATACAATCAGAAAATGAAATATCTAATTAGAAACAAAATATTTATGCTTAAATTTAAAAAACAAATTTTACTATGTTCATTTTATGTTTGAGTTGTTTTGCCTCCCCTACCCTCCTCTCACTCTGTGTGTGTGTGTGTGTGTGTGTGTGTGCATAGTGCCTGTGTGTGTGTGTGTGTGTGTGTGTGTGTGTGCATAGTGCCTGCAAAGGTGAGAAGAGGACATTGTATCCCCTGCAAGTGGTGGGGCCAGCTCTCCTGCTCTCCCAGGCCAATGCTTCCTGGTCCAGCTCTCCATGCTGCCTGGGTGAGGGGTGGGGCCAGCTCTCCTGTATTCAGACTATCTGGGCCAGCTCTCCTGCAGCCACACCACCAGGGGCAGCTCTTCAGTGCTGCCCAGGTGAAATGTGGCAGTATTTTTTACCTATCACTTTATATAAGCCATTTTTATCAGATAGTCTCTTTGGACATTTTTTGGTATAGGAGTAGAATTTGAGAGTAAATTGTTGAGACTAGTAGTAAACATGTCAACTTTTAATTGGTTTTTGTTTTGCAGTATTTTATGAGGACAAAACCATAGATAAATCATCTCTATAAGCTTTGCATATGTAGTTTTGTTGCTCAAGGCTTTCTTAAAGGATTATTGTGCTTAACAAGTTTTTGGGTCATTAACAACCTTCATGTGTATGCAAGTTTGATATATTCCTAGAAACGTTTTTTAATGTTCTGTTTTACATCTGTCTTCTAAACTTTGTTTTCTCTTCCTTCCCTTAGTTCTTCTCTGCATACCACTTGTTTATAACAATTCTTTTCAAAGTTTGAAGGGTATGGGACTTTAAGTTTAAACTGTTACCAAACTTTTTCCTCTTGGAAAAAACCTTGATAATCTTATTAACAAATCATACACTTTTTATCTGTTTATTTGGTAAGTGCATTCCAGGAATTTCAGTATATTTTAAATTGTGCAAAAATTCTAATCTTCATGTTTAGAGCAGATTTAAATTTCAGGCTCTCTAGTTCTGAGAGGCATTTCACCCATGGTAGAACATTCTTTACTTTGTTCAAATATCCATACATTTCACATTTCACATACAGATCCCTTTATCCCTCTTTACCCAGA
The DNA here is from genome assembly GCF_008632895.1 of Mastomys coucha. Taxonomy (NCBI): domain Eukaryota; kingdom Metazoa; phylum Chordata; class Mammalia; order Rodentia; family Muridae; genus Mastomys; species Mastomys coucha. The sequence continues at coordinate 54,564,390 of NW_022196891.1, read as the reverse complement.
GTGAGGAGAGAAGAGACAGCTAAACTTTAGTACCAACCACTAGTTACTTTGATAATGAAAAAGAAAAGGAAAGGAAAGAAAAGAACTCACAAATTTCTTCTTGAACAGCAGTAGTTCTCAACCTTTCACAGGGGCCGCCTAATACCATTAGAAAAACGCAGATATTTACATTACGATTTCATAATATTAGCAAGGTTATAGTTATGAAGTAGGAAATGATTTTGTGGTGGGGGTCAGCACAACATGAAGAACTGTATTAAAGGATCACAGCATTAGGAAGGTTGAGAACCGCTTCTCTGGAGGGGTTTGGCTTCTGATTTGAATCTCTGCCCTGGAGGAAAGACCAATGAGAAGGAAGTCCTGCTGTCCAGTGTGTTTCCATGATGCAGTATGGATCATTTTGGTTTTCATGTTGACAGAGAAAGTTCACAGTTTTGCTATAAGTTGTATAGAATAAATGAATCACAAAAGTTATCATTACATTGTAGCATGTGTTGCGGTGAATCCCCAACCCAAATAAACCCGGGCAATGAAAACACAACTCAATTAATATGAATACAAGCTGTGCATCTAGATTGGGCAGATCTCCCACTACACTATCATCTTCCCCATCTATGAGACCCCTTAGAACTTGCGGTTTCTCCAGGCCAGGTGCCTCTGCTCCACTTTCCTTCTTCTTCCTCCTCCATTGTCCTCTCTCTTTCCCTCCTTTTCCTCCAAATCCTTCAGCTCCACCTTCCCCCCTTTCCCTACCCAATCACCTGCTCTAGCCTTTATTTTATAAATTAAGGTGAGAAGAAGGCTTACAGGAAATCACCTTAGTGCTGACTCATCCCTTGTTCCCAGCCCCTTACAGGGGAATGGAATTAACATCAAATATAATTAGCCCCAGGGCTATGCACAACAAACATGCATCTATATTGTGTTTTTGCTTTGGATGGATGAAACTGTATATACTTCTCATTCTTTCTTAGGCATAGACTTAATGCAGTAGATGGTACATGGAAATTACACAATTCATATATATATTCCTAAGTGCATTTATCTAAAGAGTGTTTTAAGGAGGTTTTTCAAGGAACTCAAGGTTATGATGAGACTCTTATCAGGTAGACTAGCCTATTGTCTGTGAATGTTGGAGCATTGATTGGGATCACAGTAGCTTTACCCATGCCATTACTACTTTCTTTTTATATAGACTACATGGAGATTAAAAGCCTGAAATTGAGAATGTTTTTGAAAATCAAGATATTTTGAAGTGCTAGCATTAAAGTTTAGAACCAATGTGTTCTTGAATCTTTCTTTATCCTTTTACATTATAGGAAAAGAACTTAGGAATTTTTTTTTATGCTCTCATCTATGAAAACTCAATTCCCTCTCCCTCCCCTCCCTCCTGTCTCCCTCTTCCCCCTCTGTGATGTATATATATGTGTTCATGTAGGTACATGCATTTATGCCTGCAAGTGTATGTGAATGTGCATATATGTTGAGTCCAGATGGTCAACATCAGTATCTTCCTTAATCACTGTTCTTCTCCTCCTCCTCTTCCTCCTCCTCCTTCCTATTATTATTATTATTATTATTATTATTATTATTATTATTATTATTGATTGTGTATGTGTGTGTTATATACATTTGTGTGCAGATGTGCTTGCTTTGTGTGAGGGCCAGAGGGTAACATTGGAAGCTTTCTGCAACCGGTGTTTCTATCTTTTTATCCTTATCCCCACAGCTATTTCACAACACACAAAAACAGGTCAACAAAGTAGCTAATGCAGATAATAACAACATCTTAGTCTTATAACAAAACAAATAACTTGGGGTTAAAACCAAAGCCAAATATATTAAGATATATTTAGCATTTAAAAAGTTGCTCACTGTTAAAAATAGTAAAGGGAAATAATTTTCAGAGCATATCTAATGTAAGAGTGTGATTGATAATTCACTTGAAATTCCTCAATTTGATGTGTAGTTTTGAGGCAAGTTGCCACATCAAACACTTGTCACACAAAAAATTATATATATAACAGCCATGTATTTTCTTGAGTAAATTTGAATTATTTGGTGACAGCCTTAATTATTGTTTGTTCATTTGTTTGTTTGGTTTTTGAGACAGAGTACCTTTGTGCAGCCTTGGTGTATCCTGAAACTCACTCTGTAGATCAGGCTGGCCTCAAACTTACAGAGATTTATTTGCTTCTGCCTCCTCAGTGCTGGTATTTAGGGCATACATCACTGTGCCCAGCTTTCAGTCATTTTTATAATGCCCGTGAAGCCAAAGTTGAATCAGAGAACTCACTAGAAAGATAATAGATAATACACTATTAATCATTTTAATCTTTCCGCTTTTGTAGATTACTGCAGAAACTTATATTGGAGAAGAAGAGTAAAGGAATGTGCCTTTTTTTTTTAAAAAAAAAAACTAAACTACAAATTTTAGTCTATTAAAAACATCTAAAATGTTTGTTTGTAAAATATATGTGGTGGTTTGAATGTGAATGGCCCCCATAGGGCCAATCATGTTGGAATAGTTGATCCCCAGTTGGTGGAGTTGGTGGGACTACTTGGGCAGGATTATGAAGTGTAGCTTTGTTAGAGGTCTCTCATGGGGTTGGCCTTTGATGTTTCCAAAAGCTTAGGCCATTCTTACTTACCTCTCTCTACCTCATACTTTTGGATCAAGATGTAAGCTCCCAGCTGTTCCTGTCACCATGCCTTTGCTCTGCCATTATGGACTCCTGCCTTCTGAAACTATAAGCCCAATTAATGCTTTCTTTATAAGTTGCCTTGGTCATGGTGTTTTGTTACAGCAATAGAAAAGTAAGACAATATGAAATGAATCTTAAAAGATATATAATAAAATTATTTTTACTCTGTGTATAAATGTGTTGTAACCAGACACATAAGTTGAAGATGAAGGGAAGAAACCCTTGAAATAAAATGTTTTGTAGTTTTCTTGTCCTATAGCAAATACACGTTCCTTTTAAGTTACTGAGTTAGAGTTAGTGACTTAATGCTATCTATAACATCCCTTTATCCTTTAGTAAGAACTCAGCTTCATCAATGATATTAAAACTTTATATTCTTTTCTTTTTCCAATTTGGCTAGAGATTCTTCAGTTTTTTTTTTTTAAAGATTTATTTATTTATTTATTTTATGTGTATGAGTCCACTGTAGCTGTACAGATGGCTGTGAGCCATCATGTGGCTGCTGGTAATTGAACTCAGGACAGCCCTGCTCACTCAGGCCTGCTTACTCTGGCGTAATATACTGTAGCTGTCTTCAGACGCACCAGAAGAGGGCGTCAGATCTCATTACGGGTGGTTGCTGGGATCCGAACTCAGGACCTTCGGAAGAGCAGTCAGTGCTCTTACCTGCTGAGCCATCCCGCCAGCCCCGATTGTTCAGTTTTATAAATTTTTCACAGAGAACCAGGTCTTGTATTTCTGTTGTTTTTATGATCCTTAAAAATAAAAATTTAAAAATAAAATGATTTAGAGAGTAATTGCCAGAAGATAGTAGAGAGTTCCCCTTAACTCCACATAACACATTTCCTGTTGTTTTTTAATTGATCACCATTTCTTAACTAAAGTTTGTTTCATTCATATTTCTTTAATTTTCCCCTCAGTTATTTGTTTGTTTGCTTCAGAATGCCACTCAGATGCTGTTACTTTTCTTTGTTACATCTTCGATACCTCTTAGTCTTGACAGTATCTCAGGCTTTAGGATGAACTCAGATTTGAATAATTATCAGGCCTTCTGTAGATAATGTACCTCAGGTGATATTTGTTGCTTTTCTTACAATTAGACTGGGCTTAGGATTTTGTTTGATATTTGAGGAAGAGTCAGAGCAATATGATGTTAAATAATATGATAATATTATCTAACACTGTTTAAAACAAAAAAATTTGTTTGTTTGTTTGTTTTTATAATTATGTGTTTGTATGTAGGTATGTGCCTGGTTTACACAGTGAATTCCAGGATAGCCACCAAAAAAAAAAAAAAAAAGACAAAGTCAAGCAGAATATTCACCCTGAATCATTAGTTTTTGTAAGTGTGATAATTGCTTTGTTTTTCAACAAGAGTTTAACATTTCTGTTACATTTATATTACAATGATTATATCTGGTTTATAAATGCTATAAAATGTCAGAAATATAAACAGTCTGAACCACTCTGTGTAAATCAGTAACTGTTTCACAGCAATCAAACCTTCTGTCTTTGCTTATAATTCATGCCAGTTGTTTCAGGAAATTATAACCATATCCATATCTATATCCAGATCACTGGGGGAAAAATCCTTTACGGTTCTGAATAAATGTATTGGCACATTTATTTGCATGTTTTTATCTTATTCATTTCAAATTTAAAATTGCATGTTTTACATTGTATACAAGTTGAATATCCCTAATCTAAAAGTCTGAAGTGCAGAATGCTCTAGAATCTTTTTCAGAATTTTGTATTTTAGCATTTTGGATATTAGATTTTCAGATTAAGAATGTTGAAACAGTAAAGACTACACAAATATTCCAAAATCTGAAAAAACAAAAACAAAAATCTCAATCACTTTGGACCCAAAGCATATTCAACATACGTATCATTACTATAATAGCATTGCATATTATATTTAGAGTTAAATATCTAGATAAGAGAAGCATACTTGTTTCCTAGTGTCTGTCTGTCTGTCTGTCTCTCTCTCTCTCTGTTCAACTGATAGTATACGTGCTGGCTAGTTTTATGTCAGTTTGACACAAGATAGAGTCATCTGAGAGGAGAGAATTTCAATTAAGAAAATGCTTCCATAATATCCAACTGTAGGACATTTTCCTAAGTAGTTATTGATAGGGGAGAGCCCAGCCCATTGTGGGTGTGGCAACCCTCAGCTGGTGGCCTTTGGTTCTATGAGAAAGCAGGCTGAGTAAGCCATGTTGAGCAAGCCAGTAAGCAGCACTCCCCCATGGCCTCTGCATCAGCTCCTGACTCTAGGTTCCTGCCCTGTTTAGTTCCTGCCCTCACTTCTTTGATGATGAACAGCGATAAGGAAGTTTAAACCAATTAAAGCCTTTCCTTCCCACTTGCCTTTTGGTCATGGTGCTTTTGTCACAGCACTAGTAACCCTAACTAAAACAGTATGTATTAGGAAAAACAACCTTGGACATTACTAATCTCTACTGTTGAGATTCTGAGTAGAGGTGTCTGGAGGCCTTTGTTTGTGATGATTGAGTGTGCTGTTGCCATCTAACAGGAGAAGGTAAGAATGCATCTGAACATCCTGGTGTTTACAGGCCACCCTCCTTTAGTTCTTATTCCCAAAGAAGTGGGTGTTTTAAAATGAGTCCAAGAAATCCTGATGTTCTCTCTGTTTCCTGTTTCTTGATCAGTGAGTAGCAAAGATGTTAGTTTAATTTGTATTAAATTTTTTTCATCTCATAGATTATTTGACTTCTGTTGTATATGTTTTCTATCTTTTTGATAATAAGTAATTCAAAAGAATTGAAGTTTTGTTTTGTTTTGTTTTTGAGACACAGTTTCATTGTGTAATACTGGCTGCCCTGGAACTCACTTTGTAGATCAGGCTGGCCTTGAATTCAGGGTGCTGGGATTGAATGTGTGAGCCACCATGCCTAGCTGAATTGAAGGTGTTTATCCAGATGTATTTGAAGCCAACCGATGGTTTGAACAATTAGTGGAAAGGACATGATAAAATGTGTAAGGTCTTAACCTCAGTATCTTAAATATTACTGTGTGGTGTTACAGTTCTGAAACTACCTCTATATGTTTATTAAGTTGTGTTTTATATATTGTGATTTCTACCAGACCATTAAAATTTTTTTATGAATTATATTGGTGTACTGATTAATTTAAATTTTAAAAGAAATAAGCTATTGATAAAAATGATAGGAAGCATCTATCACTTGCTGAAATGAGCTGTGTATGAGACACTGACGTTAGGTTTTTAGTTTTTTGTTTGTGTCCTTCTGATATATAAATTATGTACATGAAAATGTACATAATATAGTCATATTGGGTAAAAACTTGTATTTATAGTAGGAATAAACATTAAATTTTCAATGTTGTATGAGTTTTAATAGTGAAGACTTCTTAATTGAGTGTATAAGTTAATTAAAATGTTTTCTATACACTTGTTTTTTTTAAACAAAGAAATACAAGCACTATGCAGCAAAAATATGAATAGTATCGCTTCAAACTACAATACTATTTTGCAATTATCTTTTAATAATATGTGCCAAAGATTGTGAACCCAGTTTGTTCACAACTAAACCCATTTGTTCACAATGGCTAGACCCTTTGGCTAGCGTAGTAAAATAATGTGATACTTAATTAAAATAGATCATCAGTTAAATGATTTAAGTTATTTCTGACTCATAGAAAGCCTTTTAGAATGTGGTTGAGATCTAAAAACCAGCTTAAAAGCTGGAACAACCTGTACAAAATTGGAATTCAATTCACTCAATAATAGTCCTCCTCAAACTGTTCTCTTTAAATTTTTGACTTGTTATGATCCAATACTTTTGTAAAGTTCAACAAAAATGAGTAACTAGATAAATGAAATAATAAGTAAGCTATGATCATCTTTTTAGCTCTAACAAGGCATAATATTATGCTGTCACATCGTTAGCAATGTTTCTTACACTCATCTTTATATGCTTGTTAAGAAACAGTTTCTGGCCCACCCATAGACTATGAACTAAACTTTGAGCAGCACCGATTTCAAAAGAAATGACTTGAAATCTTAAATTTCTATTATTTACATGTTAATGTTTGCTATATACAAATTCCTTTCTACTTGTCTTTAGTTGAAATATTGCCTTTTCTTCATCCTGACTTGGACCCATTCCCTGTATTCTTGTTGCATTCCAAAGGAGTCTTCAGTATTAATATATTAGAGCTAGTATCCGATTAATTATTTTATCAATTTATTTCACCTAAAGAAACATATTAGTTTTTGAAAGGTAAGAGCCTAGGAAAGTATGTGATACATAGCAGATAATAAGTAAGATATATTTATTTGAATGAACAAAGAAATGAATGAATGAATAAATTTCAGGAAAATATTGTGGCTTTAATATTACACTGAATGAAGAAAAACTTTATTTTTATAGAAAGAAGGCACTTGTCAGTCTCAAAAGTTATATCTATGTGAATCAGCTTATGTAAATCACCAGATGGAAAACCAAATAGGTACACATATTTCATAATTGTGTAAATTAGTGATTAAGTTAGAAGATATCTTGGTATGAGACAGATTTTAATTTGCTAGCATTACTAGCTCAAATATATTTTACCAATGAGAGGCTAAGAAGTAGGGATGTAGAAGTTGAAAACAAATGTCCTAAGGGTTTTAAGGTAGTCCACATTTTGTCAATATCAATTTTTTCTTCTTCCTGACCTTCATCTGTAAAGATTTAGTATCTTGTGATAAAATTAAAGTTTATTTGGTGCATATTTAGTGACAGTATGTACTGTGTACTCTGTTAGGACTTTGAAGAATATAAGGCTTCTTGGTGAGGAGATTATGATCTTATAAGTTAGAAATATTTCATTTTAAAGTACAAAATAAAATTTATTAGGGAAAGAGTACTGAATTATGAGTAAAGATGAAAATTTAAAATATATACATTTTTAAAAACCCAAATTCTTTAATTATAGAATGTTTCTGAATTTTTATATTTTTGTCTGTATTCTTATAATAGGTATTATCTTTATCTTTATCAATATGAAGTAGCCTTACTATTATTTTATAAATAATAAAGCTAGTATTGTATGTAGTCTACCACTTTAGCTTCCCAATCTGATCAGAATCAATAAAAATGAACAAGGCATCTTGAGACCTCTAGTTTTCTGCTTTTATGTGTATCTGATTAGGAAATTATTGTATAATCTTATGAACTCGTCCTGTGAGGTTGTGCAACTGTTTCCTTTGCATCCATCTTCTAGTGATGGGGTTAGAGAGGAAAAAATGTACTGAAGTCTGGAGGCCTCAGACAGTGGTTGACACTGCTTCTGGGAAGGTTCAGATCTTGCATCACTTCTTAGGTATGTGTACAACTTGAGTTCCCACAGAGAAGCTGATCCCTGGCAGAAAGCTGATAGTTACAGTCAGGCTGAGTCAGAACCAGGAATCATGAAAATTAATTTTTATAGAAGGGAAGGACCTTAGTAGGCTCAAATTTTTATAAACTTATGGGAAACAATAGAAAGCTATATTTACATCAGGATTACATATGAGGGAACACATTCCAGTAACTTCAGGTTATTCTGTTGTTGAGAAGTAAGTTTATTTGGTACTTTATGTGTATTGATTTTCCTTCACAAACATATAATGATAATCTTCTGGTCTGACTCATTTAACTCCGTTTGCCAATAGCATAATTCTTTGTCAATATGATTATAGGATAAGCCCTGCAGTGGGAGCTGGTCAGTAAAATCTAAGCATAAAATCAGAGTTTAGAGTCCCAGCACCCACATAAAAAAGCAGGTGTGGTGGCTTTGCCTGTAAACCCTAGTGCTGAAGGTACAAGGCAGAGACTGATGCATCTCTATAACTACTTGTCCAACCCATCTAGCCAATTCGTGAGTTCCTTGTTCAGTGAGAAATCCTGTCTCAAAAAATAGTTTTATAAAATCTGAAATGAGTATAGCCATATCAAAACAAATAAATGAATAAAGATTATATAGACTTTATAGGCATGTAAATTTTATTGTTTTTGTTTTTCATGACTGTTTCCCTGTATAGCTCTGGATGTTCTGGAACTCATTCTGTAGACCAGGCTGTCCTTGAAGTCAGACATCTGCCTTCCTCTATCTCCAGAGTTCTTGGATTATTGGTGTGTGCTAACACCACTGAGCCATAGGCATTTAATTTAAGATATAAGGAAATAATAATCTCATTTTCTTTATGGTGCTTTTCATTTATTAAAAAATATTGCCTAACAAGTCTGGATGCGGTATTTGGAGGCATTCAGACTCATTAAAACATGTTAAAAAGTAACTGTAGCAAAGTTAAATTAAAAATCAAACTGCAAAGTGGTGCATAAACATGTTCTGTAGTAAATACTCTTGCAGTTACTTGGAGATAGAATTTTAGCCCAAACCACCAGGAGGAGCCTTATGAAAGGGAGCCCGGACGCTACACTGATACTTCTAATGTTGTCCCTTCTGTTTCTTGTGATGATTTGACTTGGTTCATTAAGGACACACAATAGACCATGCACTCCATAGGTGGTGATTCAATTTGCAAGATTTTAAACTGGAGGATTCAGTGTTTCCTAAAACAAAGTATTTGTTTATGCCGATGATAGAATTAAACTCTTGAAAATAGAGATGGTCTTTAAGTCAATTATTGAAAAAAAATTGCATAAATTAAGAAGCTGAATCTTGAATTTTGAGTATCTTGTTTTTAGCTTTGAATAAATCAGTCCTATCTATGGTATATACAGGAAGAATCAAAGCAATTTATAAAATTATTTCATGAGTTTTTCAACAAATGTAAAATGTTTATAAAGTTACAATTAAGCATTTGCTATTTTAATTTGACATGTGCTTTCTCAAGAAAAAAAGATATATAATGATGTTTCATAAAGTAATATGAATTGTCTACACACAACTAGACCTGCCATATATCCACCACAAAAAGGGAAAATACTGAGATTATCTGTTGAACATATTGTCTGATACATTATTTATTCTCTGGTATACTATAATGCTAACATTAATTAAGCAATTAACAAAAAGCCATTTATACATAGGATCTTTTTGTCATTAATATACCAATGAAAAATTAGTCTGCTTATGAAAGAGTAGATGTTTATGTGAAATAGCTGACCATATCAGATCTTAGAGAACTTTTAAAGTGACTTCCTTTCCTAAATGTTTTATTTGATTGAAGATCAGAAGCAGTCATGAATCAGGCTACTTTTATTATCCGCATCACTTACCTTGTTAGCAATACAATACCACTGACATCTTTACTCCCAACCTTCAGATCACTTTAGGCTTGTATTTCACCATAAAGCCTGTTATTATACCTTTTAACTTGCTACATCTAAATTTAGCATTATGCTTATATAAAATAATTTGCAGAATATCAATGTACTTATTTGTAGTTTTCTGATAATTTTTGTTTGAATTTTATTGCCTTATATGCTGTAATTAAATAATTATTTATAAACTTAACTTTATGATTGAGCTATGTGATGTCTCTGCCAACATCTTATATTTTTATAGTCTGTTGATTTTACTTGTAGTGCTCATGATTTCTTGTCTCCTCATGTATTTAATTATCTTTGTGTGCTGAACATTATACAGAATTATAGTCCTTTATTTGCAGTTTCAAAATTAGTCAAGTTCAAACAACAAGGTTTTTCATGGTTCATTTGTTGGGCCAGCCTGCTATGAAGTGACATATAAAACAATATAGTTCTGTTTCATTTAGTATGAAAATTGTTATATTTTGTTTAAATTGATAATAGGAATTGCTCTACCATATTGCTGTTATGTAGTAACATATAATATGTACATTAGATTCTTGTTCTGAAATCTGAAATCTTCTTGTGAATTCTGAAACATTTGGCATGAAGGTTTAAATCAATAGAGTCCAATCATTTGGCACTGCAGTATTATATTATCATCTACAAGTATGGTGAGCAACATTTACAGATAATCTTGATGTGTGCAATGAATGCACCACAGGTTGGACACATCTGTGGTTTGAGTAAAGACCAATGGAGAGGACCATTGCTACCAAGCCTGAGGACCAGTTGTTCTCAGACCCCCACATTACACCATGACTCTTGGAAGTTACATGCTTATCTTTGTGTACAAAATTAATTAAAATAAAAATATTAAAAGTTCAATTTGATCTTTTAGTTTTAGAACTATTTTTTTATTGTTGTTTTAGGATAATATATTTCTCTTAATAAGATTTTGCTTGTTTCAGCCAAATCACAGGGACACTAGTATAGTAATACAGGGTAACTTGACAAATTACCTAGAAGATGTGAAGTTAAGCTTCTTTTTTTTTAAAAGATTTATTTATTTATTATATGTAAGTACATTGTAGCTATCTTCAGACACTCCAGAAGAGGGAGTATGATCTTGTTAAGGATGGTTGTGAGCCACCATGTGGTTCCTGGGATTTGAACTCAGGACCCCTGGAAGAACAGTCAGTGCTCTTAACCACTGAGCCATCTCTCCAGCCTGAAGTTAAGCTTCTTACCTCTCATTTACTTGTGTACTTAGGCTATAACTATTGGAGTCCAAGTTCAAGATGGACTAAAAGGAAAGAGATGTATTGATTGGGGTTTTCAGCTCCACCAGGTTTTAGTTTCTGACTTTTTTATCACTCTAGACTTTAATGCCTGTCAAAGGCACTATTCAGTTTCTGGGACCTCCTTTGCATAGTAAAATTCCCCAACAGAGACAGGCCTCCCATTTCAGATTCACTTGTCTCTCTGTCTCTGTCTCTGTCTCTGTCTGCCTGTCTGTATCTCTATCTATCTCTTTCTATTTTCAAGATAGGGTTTTTCTGTGTAGCCCAGGCTGTCCTGGAATTTGCTCTGTAGACCAGGCTGGCCATAAACTCAGAGATTCTCCTGCCTCTGCCTTCCAAGCGCTGGGATTAAAGGCGTGTGCTACTGTGTCCAGCTAGATTGTCTCAGCAAAGTAGTTGATCACCTGGCTAGTTGTTACTTGTCTTCTGTGTCTTGGAGCCAGCAGTGGGATCACTGGCATTCTCTCAGTGTACGCTCTCATCATTTCACCTTTGATAATATCTTAGCTATTTTCCCTCTGTTGATCCTTACCTTTTGCTATTCTAATTTCCTAACAATTAGCAGAAAGGTCTTTCTTTGAAAACACCAACATGATCACATTTCTAGTCTGCATAAACTTTTTTAACTTTCTATTTTATTAAATGTTTTTGAAAGTCTTTAGGAAGACTCATTCACTATTCTGTTGGTCTACTCAGTGCTGTTGTATACCATTGTAACTGTGCATATACTGCATAGATTATCAGTCTGTGAAGTCAGGGTGCTTTACGCCTTTATCTTTGCCTGAAGGATTCTCAGCTCAGAATCATTATTTCCATCTTCAAACTCCATCTTCAATTTGAAACCCTTTCATAACTATTAGGCCTGGGAAATTTGTTTTGTTTTCTTCTTTAGAGCTTCATTTGTCTGCTTTCCCAGCCCCTCATTTTCCATTGATATACTATGGCTTCTAGTTGTTCTCAGTATATTTTTTTATGCATGTCTTTCCCCAAGGGAACCCAAAGTAATAAGTGAATATTAAAAGCATTATTATTCATCTTCAATGAGTACCACTCCAAGAAAACAATGAATCACTTCAGCATGTCTGTTGAGCTCATTGAACAAATGTTTGACGTGATGTTTTTAAATTCTATACTTCATTTTGAGCTATAAATAAAATGAGGAGGTATTGTATAAGGCTTCTAAGGACCTTCATCTTCACTTCCAGGACTCTAGTTCATGTAGAGATTGTCTAGGCTTTGGCAAATAATGATAAATTGAAATGTTAAAGTGAACCTGAGAAATTGTAGAAGTTAACAGAAAGAGGTAGAATGAAAACTTAGCCAGTTTACTATATTACAATATAGTAATACAATAAATTTGACAAATGCTTTTTTTTTTTAATCACAAAGAACTTACCAAACTCATAGTGTAGTGAGCAATGAAAAGAATAAGTAATTGATCAGATAGCCAGTATTTCAGAGTACTCTGTATGGTTCTTATTGTAGCTGGAATATTAAGGTGTTCTCCAAGTCTTACGTATTTAAAAGGATTCATTAATAGCTGATCATTAACTTTTGAAAGTTAATGGACATTTGATTCTTTACTCTGTCACATTACAGATGTTATCATTTCTAGAAGTTTTTTGGTAGAGTTTTTAGATCTCTGATGTATACCTTCATGTCATCTGCAAATAGGAATAGTTTAAAAACTTCTTTTCCTATTTGTATTCATTTAATTTCCTTCTCTTGCCAGATTGTTCCAGTTAGTTCTTTGAGCACAGTATTTTGGCTAGCCTAACTAACCAAAAGAATGAGAGGATGCAAATTATTGGAATCATAAGTAAACACAAGGAAACATAAAGAAATACTTTCAAAGGCAATACAACATTAAGAAGGAAAACTTTAAAAAAATGAATTTCTAGATTTAGCCAAACTTCTAAAATATGCCAACAAGGTAAAAACCTAAACAAACTTATAACAAATGAGAAGATTGAAATAGTGATAAAAAATCTTCCAACTGCCCCAATTCACAAGTGGAGTGGGGGTAGTTGGAGATCCCCGTCTCACTCCTCACTTTGGTGTGGCTGTTTCAGGGTTTTCTCCACTAGAAGGATGTTGGCTGTGGGTTTCTCATCTGTAGCTCTTATTATGTTGAGGTATGCTGTCTCTAGTCCTCATTCTCTAGGACTTTTATCATGAAGACATGTTAAATTTTATTAAAGTTTTTTGCATCTCTTGAAATAACAATGTAATTTTTATCTTTAAGTCCATTTATGTGGTTTATTATATTTATTGACTGACCTATGTTGAACTATCCCTGCATTTCAGGGACAAAGCCATGATCATGGTGGAAAATCTCTTCGATATATTGTTTTTATTCTATTGCCAAGTATGTGACTGAACATTTTAAAATCTCTGTTCACCAGAGATTTTAGTAGTTTAGTTTTCTTTTTGTTTTTGTTTTTCTTTTATTATGTTTTTACCTGATTTTGGTGGTAAACTGGTACTGCTTTCATAGAAGGAGCATTTAGGAGTGCTCCTATTTTTAGATATTAGTTTTTGAGTATTTTAAAAAGGATTGGCTGTAGATGTCCTTTGAATTGTCTGGGAGAATTTCAAGGTGAGTCCATCATGAAGATTTTTTTAATGACTATTTCAGTCTCCTCATTAGTTACAGGTTTTTGAGGTTGTTGACTTGTTGATATATTTTGGAAGTTTGGCTAAATCTAGAAATTCATCTTTTTTCTTTTTAAGTTTTTCCTTCTTAATACCTTTTATACTATTTCCTTATAACATTCTAAACTTCTTTAGTGTTTGAATGTTTCCTTGTTTAGTTATAATTCTATTAATTTGGATCTTTATTCTTTTGGTTAGTTGGGCTAAGAGTCTGTCAGTCTTGTTTATCCTCTGAAAGTACTAGCTCTGAAGATATATTGATTCTTTGTATTGTTTTCTTTGTTTCTGTTTCATTAATTTCTGCTCTGATTTATATGTCAGCTGGGTTTGGGCTTATTTGAGTTCTTGCTTTTCCAAATTTTATTTTATATTTTATTGAAAATAGATTTTTTCATATGCTTTATTTTGATTATGATCTATATTCTCTCTACTCCTCCCAGGTCCTCCCCACCTCCCTTTCCATCCAGATCCACCCCTTTTCTGTCTCTCATTAGAAAACAGACTTATAAGGGATTGTAATAAAATATAATAAAATAAAAAATAAATTAGAATAAGACAAAACAAACAAACAAACCAACAGAAGGAGTCCAAGGGTTTCCACACTCAGGAATACCATGAAAATACAAAACTGGAAGCCGTCATATATACGCCGAACCTGTATGGTAATAAACAAATGATGATAACATAAATAAGTAAATAAATAAAAGTAAAAATCCCAGAGACCTTGATCTGTTGTAATGAGACAAGGAACCTCTGAAGATACTGTGGGGTTACTTTCCTGCTAGGCATGTGGCCCCCTCTTAAGAGTAGTTTGTTTCCCCAGTGAAACTCCCTTGGAGAAAATTAGCTTTTCATTAGCAAATGGTTCTCAGTTCAGCTAGCTTCTGGGTTAGGGATGCGGCGGCGTCCACTCTCCTTTCCGTGGTAGGACTCTGGTGCAGACCCACGCAGTCCTGTGTATGCGACAGTCTCTGTGAGTGCATATGTGTTTTAGTCCTGCTGTGTTTAGGAGGCTTGATTTTCTTGAGTTCTCTATCCCCTTTGGCTTTTATATTTTTCCCTCCTCTTCTTCAGCAGGGTTCCTTGAGACCGAAGGCGAAGGATTCGATGGAGGGACCCTGCTCAGGACTGTTGGTCCAAGGCCTCTTACTCTGCACATTGTCTGGCTGTGGCTCTCTATATTTGTTCTCATCTGCTGCAGGAGCAAACGCCTCTGATGATGGCTGAGGAAGACACTGGTCTCTGAGTGTAGGAAAACCTCATTAGGAGTCATTTTATTGCTATATTCCTTTTATAGAACAGTAGTATCTGGTTTTACCTTAGGTACTGGGCTATCTATCTAGTCTTAGGTTCTTGGTCACCCAAACAGCATTGGATATAGGTTCTATCTCATGGAGTGGATCTTAAATCAGATATGTGTTCTAATGTTTGAGTTTGTATCATTAAGTCATTTATTTGTGCTCTTTCTGATTTTTTTTTTTTTTTTTTTTTTTTTTTTTTTTTTGGTTTTTTTTCGAGACAGGGTTTCTCTGTGCAGCCCTGGCTGTCCTGGAATTCACTCTGTAGACCAGGCTGGCCTCGAACTCAGAAATCTGCCTGCCTCTGCCTCCCAAGTGCTGGGATTAAAGGCGTGCGCCACCACCGCCCGGCTCTTTCTGATTTTTTAAATGTAGTCTATCCCAGAGAAGAATTGGTTTTCTACCCCAATAGGTTTTTAAATATCAAATGGTTATCCCTGAAAGTAAAGTAACATTGTACAGACTGAGCAGGTTGTATTTATGTATTTAAGAATATATTACAGGCTGGCGAGATAGCTCAGTGGGTAAGAGCACTGACTGCTCTTCCGAAGGTCATGAGTTCAAATCCCAGCAATCACATGTTGGCTCACAACCACCCATAATGAGGTCTTTTGGTGCATCTGAAGTCAACTACAGGGTACTTACATATAATAATAATAAATAAATCTTTGGGTCGGAGTGAACAGGGACTGAGCGAGCAGGGTTGAGCAGAGGTCCTAAAAATTCAACTCCCAGCAACTACATGATGACTCACAACCATCTGTACAGCTACAGTGTACTCACATAGATAAGTAAATAAATCTTAAAAACAAGAATATATTACAAAAATATTACAGACACACAGTGTGTAAC
Organism: Mastomys coucha; assembly: GCF_008632895.1. Taxonomy (NCBI): domain Eukaryota; kingdom Metazoa; phylum Chordata; class Mammalia; order Rodentia; family Muridae; genus Mastomys; species Mastomys coucha. The sequence continues at coordinate 54,548,296 of NW_022196891.1, read as the reverse complement.
AACAATGAATGAAAAATGGCCTTGAGCTTGAAAGCAAACAAGGATGGTATATTGGAAGGATTGGAGGGAAGGGGAAGATGATGTAATTTTATTATAATCGTAAAAAATAAAAGAAATAATCTTAAAAAGAAAATGGGATCATGAGGACTCTGCCATCAGTAGATCAGTCCATTAACGAATCATTGGTAATAGACCACTAAGTCATGAGGCCTCATTGCACAAAGAAGGTCACTTTAAAAGATGCATTTTGTTCCCAGGATACCCGATCCACTGCTTCTGGCTCCTCTAAGGAGAGCAGCTCCGCTCCATTGTTTTGTTTTCTGTTTTTTTCCTTCTAGAGCCAGATCATGGTTTGAAACCACAAACAAAGCTTTCTCCTGTTGAGGTGATTTGCCCGGGTATTTTGTCAAAACACGAAACTAATACAGCCCTTATCTGTAAGCTTTATCCCCTCTAAATTGTTCATGACAACTAACATCCGTAGGAACTGGTGTTAAAGATGGAAAAGAATCCGCAATATACCAGTGATCCAAAGCAGGGAGATGAACAGATGCGTATTAGCAATGTTGTTAATAGTCCAAGAAATTAAGCTGAGGCATACAGCATTTCTACTTAACAGCTGTGTTATTGATTAGGATTCTGATCACCAGCAGGTTAGCAGTAGTTAAAGTTTTGAGGAGTGAAAAGATACATCTCAAATTTTGACAAGTTGATTAAGTTAGTATCCCTAATCCTATGTTCTTTAAAGGTCAATTGTATTTTTTAAAACACAAATATAAAAATGTAAGTGGAGCTCCTTATTTTGAGGTGTTTACAGCCAGCACCGCTTGCTTAAAGGCTTTCATAGCTAGGATTTCAGTATACTGTGAAGAAGTAGAATGGGGCACTCCTGTATTTTCAGGAGATTTTCTAACTCTTTTTAAACAGTACAGTTAGTGAAGGCTTTACCTGCTGCTAGGAGTAGTCTGGCTCCAAGATTGCCTTTGTGGCCTATAATCAGAGCTACTTGAGGTTTCCTCATGGACTTCTGCTGCCTTGAATCAAACTGACTGTAGTATGTCTGTTTGATGTAAGGTTAGGTATTAGAGTATTGAAGATATTTGAATCTCGGTTGACGATGTTTAAGATAATAAAGCGTTTTATTTAGACATAGGTAATATACACTGTGATGGCTGCATAAGAAAAGCTGTGTATACTGTGCTGGCTTTGAAAGTACTGTCTCGGGCTGGAGAGATGGCTCAGCAGTTAAGAGCACTGACTGCTCTTCCAGAGGTCCTGAGTTCAAATCCCAGCAACCACATGGTAGCTCACAACCACCTGTAATAGGATCCAGATGCCCTCTTCTGGTGTGTCTGAAGATAGCAATGGTGTACTCACATATATAAAATAAATAAACAAATCTTTAAAAAAAAAAAGAAAGAAAGAAAGTACTGTCTCTTAGGTTACTGTTTAACTACATTCCCAGATAGGCATAGGCGCTTTGATACTGGAACATATGACGTGTAAAGATGCCCCAAATAAGTAAGAAAAAAATGCCGTACAATTTCCCTTATATCAGCTTTAAAACAGAAATGAAAATAGCAGTAATCTCTCAATCTGGGGGAATGTGGGCACAGTCGCTTGGATTCGGGTTGCTGACCGTGAGCACTTTCAGTCGTCTAAAGAAAGTATAGAAGAGCCTTCTAGTGTGCAAAATAAAAAAAAAAAGAAAATCTGTGTTGGATAATGACTAAAGACATATAAGGACTTGTTGAACTATATGCTTTAGATAAGTGGACTTTATCATCTGTATGATTTATAACTCAGAGAAACCCAGAAAAGAATACATTTCACCCAGAGTTAGGGAGCCAAACAAGAAAAGGAAAGACGAAGTGAAAGGTGTTTTGTTTTGTTTTGGTAATACTAGTTGTTGAAGCTACACATAGTGTAACTTTGATTTATTTTGAATTTCCAGTTTTGGGAAAATCACTTAGGTTGGTCATAGAAAATACTTGAAAGCTAAGCCAAATATAAAATCAAACACTTTTGAACAGATAATATTGCATAGAAGGTATGCTACTGGTTTATGCCCAATAAAGGCTATCTAGGCTTATAACTTGGCAAGCTTAGCTCACTTCCAACTGTGTAGCACACTGTCCACCTGAGTTTTGAATTTTAGGTGTCTAACCCTTTCTGTAATGAGATCTTTGTGCTATCTCTAGTCCAGATATTTTCAGACTTCAATTTAACAGTGGAACTTATTCTTCAAATGTGTGAGCTCAGTATCTGACAGTTAAAAGTTAAACATCATCATGTGAGACTCTAGCTCAAATGTAGAGCACTTATTTGGCATATGCAAGGCCCTGGCTTCAGTAACCAATATCATAAATAAACAAACAGGTATATAAATAAATAAAAACTTCTGGTTTACTATCCATCCTATTTGATTTGGTCCTATTGTTGCTACTTGGAACTTTTAAACTTACATTCAAACAGTAACTTTCTTTAATCAGTACATTGGTATATTTTAGTGACACTTGTATTTAAACCCTGTGAAGACAGCTCCTCATCCTCGAGCCAGTTTGTCTCTGTTTATTCTGGCTTTGCTGCATTACTTAGCCTCTTTGGCTGAAAGCTGTAGCCATGTATCTTGAGTTCTGAGAGAGCATGATTGGAAATAATATATGTCACTACAAAATTCCATAGGTGATTCTTGCACTTCTTTTCTCCTGTACGTTCGATGGTGAAGATACAGTGGAGGAATAGGAGTGAGTGTTCCCTCAGACATTACATTGTGGGACTGTAATATACATAAGCTTCTGTTTGGTTCTCTCACGGTTCGGCTGTTGTAACACATGGCATCACTTAACTTGCTAGTATGCCAGGCCTATCTAGCCCTGAAACTCTCGGGATACAGGGACTCAGCTGCTGTATAGGAAGAGTGGAAGGTCTCAGTAGGTCGTAAAAATTGACTCTTCTCACAGCTCTGCTGTTCTCTTGAAGAAAGGTAGGCTGGGGGAGGGGAAGAGAACTTTGAATGTTTACTTTTAAATTTGCCAGGCCAGACAATTTAGGGGCAATTTCACATTGGCTCCTAAACTAGTTACTGATACAGAATTATCACAAAATCAGTTAAGTATGAATTAGGACGGAAGACTTCCCCACCATTCTTCTAGCTTTAACTAAAGTTAAAATATGAACTATTTATGTGCAAAAATGATCTAAGAGATTAAAGATCTGTCTTTTACAGAGTGACCTCAACAGAGCAACTACATCTATATGATTATATTTTTCTGCCCTTTAGCATAGAATTATAAATAATTATTTAAAATAGAATTAAAATACTTTTGGATCTTTTTATATTAATTATTTAAAAATTAAAGGAGAAGGTTGGCTTAATTTTGAAACCCTTAAGAAAGATAAGGTCTTATTTTAGTTACAGAATTTTATACTTTTAATGCTATCGCTTTACCAAGCTTGGTTTGTGTTTTCTATTTTTGTCTTTTATATGAAGGACTAGAAATCAGATGTAGAAATATATTTATGTTTTTATGCTTTAGAAAAGGCTAAAACAACTCATTGCTCTGTAATATGTTAATGATACTGATACCACAAACCAGAGAAAAGTATTTGCCTTTTATATTCTATTCTTTTTTTTTTTTAAAGATTTATTATTTTAAATGAGTACACAGAAGAGGGTATCAGATTTCATTATGGGTGGTTGCAAGCCACCATGTGGTTGCTGGGATTTGAACTCACAACCTTTGGAAGAGCAGTCAGTGCTCTTACTTGCTGAGCCATCTCACCAGCCCTATATTCTATTCTTGATGGTCTGTGTTTACTTTCTAAACCATAAGTTCATAATTGAAGAAGGCATTTGTAGATATATAGATTGCTGTGACTGTAAAAGGAACAATTTAAAATTAAAATAGGAATATGATGTTTGATATAAAATAGAATATTTACTTCAAACAGTTACACTGAAAATAATGTAATTACCTACTCAGCCCTGTAGTTACTCATGTCTTTTTTTTTGATTGCCAAATTCAGAATATCTGATCAAGGCAATTGCTTTATTTTTGTTGTTTGGTTTTAAACCACTCTTTTGAAATAAGAATTCATTAATTTGTGTGTAAGAAGTTCTTCTCCTTTTAAGGAAAGTATGTGTTAAAGCCTGGGACTCCAGCTCAGTTTTAGAAAGCTTGCCTTGCATGTCCTAGTTTATTCCCAGGAATGTTAAAAAAGGTATATGTTAGTATTTAGGACATTAATATATTAAAGACAACTTGGATAGAAAATACAAGAGATTCTTTGGTACCTCTGTTCACCACAGTTTACCAGTCTGTCATGCAGCAATTGTTTAGTCTTAAAATAGATACATTAACAACACAGATACGTCATTGATACCACTCAGACAGAGTTCATAGTCTACATAAGGTACACTTGTTGTATGATGTATTCTGTGGGTTTATACAAATATGTACTGAATTGTATCCATGACTACATTGTCAGTGCAGGGTTTTCAGTGCTTATAAAAATCACCTGTGCTCTTCTTGTTCATTCCATACCACCCTTTATAGGTCCTAGCAAACACTGATCTTTGTACTGCCTCCAGAGATTTGCCTTTCTAGAATGTTAATATTGTTGAATCATAAAACAGAGTTTCTCAGATGCTTAGTAACATGCATTTTAAGTTTTTTCATGGATAGTTTATTTCTTTTCAGAACGAAATAATCCTCCCTTGTACAGCTGTATTCTAGTTAACTTATGCATTCAGCTAATTAAGGACATTGTGGTTGCTTCCAAGTTTTAGCAATTATGAATGAAGAGGTTTTAGACATCAATGTGGAGATTTTTGGGTGGACGTAAGTTTTCAGCTTGCTTGGATAATTAGCAGCATGAGTAATTGCTAGTTTGTTCATTAAGACTGTGTTTAGGCAGAACATTCCTCATTGGCAATTAAAGAAAACTAGTGAACACTGGCTGTTCTAGGGAATAGAAGCTGAACAGCTGCAGAAAAGCTACCCTTTGGGCATTATATATCCCCAAGCAGACATAGACTGTTCCAGAGATCTGGATCTGTGGCAGAGCATTGGTCTCAGCACTGTCAGAGGAGTTTGCAGAGAAATAAAGCTGTGTTGACTCACTTCCAGTAGAAATCGTGCTTGCCCTAGCCTGGTCTGTGGACAGACAGCATGGACTGGCTGCAGCAGAAAGCAATCATGGTTGATTCTAGCCTGCTTTAGACTTGCTGCAGAAAGTAATGCTTCAGCTACAGTCAGAAACTAGATTGTAAGGAACCGAGGATCCTGAAGATTCTATGCCATCTAGTTGTAGAATGTACAGTATGAGCAAGATGCCTGTCCTCCAAAGGAGAGTGCTAAGTAGGAAGGACCAATAGACTGATGTGTCTTTAAGGAGCTTGAAGTTATGGAATAAAAAGAAATCAGGCTGTTTGTTAAAGAATTTTGTGTCATCAGGAAGATAATAGGCCACCAAAAGGTTTTAAACAAGGTAGAGTGAATTGATTTTTTTAAAAAAGTAATTTTCTGTCTGTCCATCTGTGTTTTACTGCTATGAAGAGACACCATGACCAAGGCAACTCTTTTTTTTTAACTTTTTTTATTAGATATTTTCTTTATTTACATGTAAATTTCTCCTTTTCCAGTTTCCCCTCCAAAAAACAAAGAAACAAACAAAAACAACAAAAACAAACCCCTGTTGCCTCCCCCCTCCCAAGGCAACTCTTACAAGTACAACACTTAAATGGCACTGGCTTACAGGTTCAGAGATTCAGTCCATTATCAAGGAGGAGCATGGCATTGTCCAGTTAGGCATGGTGCAGGAGGAACTGAGAATTCTACCTCTTCATCTGAAGGTGGTTAGGAGAAGACTGGCTTCCAGGCAGCTAGGAAGAGAGTCTTAAAGCCCACACCCATAGAGACACACCTACTCCAACAAGGCCACACCTCCTAATATTGCCATTCCCTAGGCCAATCACACCATCTGTTCATCAATTCAGCTTAAACCTCTCGTGCTTTATCTGTCTATCTATCCATCTATCTATCCATCCATCCATCTATCTAATCTTGCCTAGATTAGTCTCAAAGTTAAGAGTGCAAGTAGCCTTCCCATTTCAGTTTCCTAAGTAGGTGGGATTTTAGGTATGCTTGCACACATGCATACACCCATCCCTAGGAGATATTCTCACTGAAACAAGAAAATGCTTTACATGTGGTTAATTTAGACGTCTATCGTAATCCAAGTTTAGAGGAAATGGTGAGATAGTTTAAGTAAAACCTGGGAGGGGAAGTCAGTAAGACTTACGTAGATACTGAATAGTGAGAGGAGAAAAATCACTCACAATTGTGGGAGTAGAACTGGCTGCATATAGGAAGAGAGGAAAGCCATATTTTAAAAGGAAGAATACAGGCTATATTTTATGCGTTTGGATCAGGGGTATCAGAAGATATTAATTTAAGTTTTGATACAGGGTTTAAACTGGCAATATAAATAGCTGTGGTAGTGATGAAGGACTGCATTCAAGACATGAATATTGACAAATAGTGCCAAGGATCCAACTTTGAATATTTCTAATTATTTAGAACTGGAAGAAAGAGAAGATGAGCTTGGAGGCTGCAGGATCAGTAGAAGTTTTGAGGGGAAGGGTATTTAATGAAAGAATATAGTTTGAGGATTGGGAGTTATCCAAGTTTGTTTTTATTTTTAAAAAAATATATTTAAATTTTTTTTGAAATATCAGATATTCTAATTTTTATCTGTTTAAAAAAATCAGTGTTTGACCCTTCTAGATATTTTTGTCTCTTAGAGGAGAGGCAGATGTGTACGTGTAAGGTGTGCCTCTTAGATCTGATTCTTAGAAAGGAGGTAGTTTTTTTTTGTTTTTGCCGCAGGAAGTGCTCCACCGGGAAGCAGATGTGTCCCAGTGATAGGAGATGGCAAGGGGATGTTTTGTTGATAATTACTTTGCTTCCTATAAACATGAGCTTTGTATTTTTGAAAGATGACCTTAGGATAGTAGAAAATAAATCCTATTATTAAAGCTTTCTGTGAATTAATATAAGAAGTATACTTTCTTATGTTGTAGTAAGAGAAATATATTGTTAATTTAGCAAAGCTTATGTATTTTAACACAACAGAGTTTGTGGGCTAAGTAGAATAGAATTTCTGTTTCAGAAGTATGTTATCAGATAGGAAGTAGCAGCAGACTGTTTGTAAACCGAGAACTTCCATTCTGCTTTTTCATTTGTTTCCCTTAGTTGAAATAAATCTATAAAGATATCATGAGACACTCAGTCTATTTTAAACTATAAAAATTTATAGAATCTAAACCAAATAATGCTAGGATACCTAAGATTTAAATTTCATAGGTATGTTGTTTAAGTCAGAATTTCTCAGCTGTACATCTAGATCCGTTTTTTTTTTGAAGCTAATTATGCATGTTCTACATTCCTAAAACAAAAACTAGGATATGCTTTGTTTTTTGCTATTAACTTTAAACAACAATTTCTTTTTACCTGGCCTTGTTGGATTGTTAAAAAGCTTGGTTAAGATTGCTCTATGATGACTTGTTCATGTCTCCAGCCCCCAATTCTGATTCTGTATGTTAGTTAAAGTTTTTAGTTTTTCTGTGAGTAGATTTTTGCTTTTGTTTTTGAGGCAGGATTTCTCTGTAGCTCAGTTGTGCTGGAACTCTATGTGGACCAGGCTAACCCCAAACTCACTGATCCACCTGCTGGGCTTAAAGGCGTATACCACCACCGGCCGACTTACTGTGACTAGTTTTTAAGAATGTGTTTATTAAGATTTTATATTTTCAGAAAAACATATTTATTATAATATTTTATATAGAAATTAAAATAGAAATTCTACCCTAAATCACATGTTTTTTCTTTTGATGCATATTATTCTAGTATGTTGACATATTATTGACCATCTTTAACAAAATCATGCTCTCCTTCAATTTTTTTTATATGTATGAGTGTTTTGCCTACATGTATATCTCTGCATCAGTTTCATTCCCTGGAATTGGAATTAGAAATAGTTGTAAACTACCATGTGGGTACTAGGACTTGAACCCAGGTCTTTTGGAAGGGACACTTAACCATTGAACCATCTCTCTTGCCCTAAAATGAAAAGTTTTTAATGTTGATAATAATAACTGGTCTATAATGTGTATTAAATTTTATCTATTTTCCAAAAGTTGTTTTTCGCACATCCAGGATGAATATAGATTATGCATTGCTTTTAATCATCCATTTTCAGTCTGCTTTAGCAAGAACCTAGTTCCATAGCTTTTGTGTATCCTTGTCTTGAGTTTTTGAAGCAAGGAATTATTTTTGTAAAATGAATTTGTTACAGTTTTTCTTTTCCTTTTCTCTTTTTTTAGGAAGACTATAAGAAATCAAGCCCAAGGCCTTGCATAAGCTAGGCAAGCATTCTATTACAGAGTACACTTGTAGCCCACCACTCAGTTTGTTTTTCAATTTGGAGTTGTCACTGTGTTTTGCTTTACATTTTGTATATTATATCCTTCAGAGTTAATTATCTTAGGCAGCACATAGTGTCAGTTTGTTTCTTTAGTGATATTCAATTACTTGTTCACGCTTTTATTTGCTCATTCATCTATTTATTTTTCTTTCTTTCTTTCTTTTAGATTTATTTATTTATTATATGTAAGTATACTGTAGCTATCTTCAGACGCACCAGAAGAGGGCGTCAGATCTCATTACGGGTGGTTGTGAACCACTATGTGGTTGCTGGGATTTGAACTCATGACTTTCTGAAGAGCAGTCGGTGCTCTTCCCTACTGAGCCATGTCACCAGCCCGTCATCTATTTATTTTTTAATGTTAATCAATCTCCCCATAGTCCTTGGACACATAGAGCATTGTTTTGGAATTGCTAATCTCTGATACTGGATAAGCACACTGACTGACTAGAGTTCAGTATTGTTTACTTTTTAAAAAATAAAATATTTAAATTGTAAGTGAATAATTAGATGAGTCTTTATGGGTTCGCACTACCGTCTTCCCTAGGGCTGCTGCTTCTCCTTTCTTCCCTCTTTGCCTTCTTTTCTGCCTTCCTCCCTTCCTGTTTATTTTCTACATTTTTAAAAAAAGATTTATTTATTATGTATTTATTATAAGTACACTGTAGCTGTCTTCAGACACACCAGAAGAGGGCATCAGATCTCATTAAGGGTGATTGTGAGCCACCATGTGGTTGCTGGGATTTGAACTCATGACCTTCAGAAGAGCAATCAGTGCTCTTACCTGCTGAGCCATCTCACCAGCCCTATTTTCTACATTTTTTAAAAATAAGATTTATAGTTACACCTAACTGAAAATTCTGTAGCATGTTTTTTGTGTGTGTGTGTGTGTGTGTTCCTTTGTTGGAATAGTGTTTGTAAGATTCAACCATGTTTTATGAATTAGTTGCCATTTTTTTCAAGCTGAGTAATATTCCATTATATGAAAATACCATAATTTATTTCATTGCTGTACACATTTGCATTTTTCAATTTTATAGCTATTATAAATAAAGCTGTTATGGTTATAGAAATTCAGGTATAAGCAAATGTATTTTAAAGGTTCTTTTTAAAAATACCTATAGCAGAATTGCTTAATTATACTGTAAATGCATGTTGAACTTAATTGTATTGCCTGTGATTCTGATACCAATTTTGATAGTTCTACCCGCTGAACCTTCTTACTATGCCTTTGATTTGCATTTCTTTAACTACTAACACGATTAAGAAATTTTCATGTGTTTATTGGTCCTTATTTTAAAAATTGAGACCCTAAGTTCACTGTTTAGCTCATGGCATTCCTGAATTCATATCTTTCTCATTTGGTTTTCCAAGTGCTGGAATTTCAGGAATGTTCCATCCTGCCTAGCTAAGTTTTAGTAAAGGGTTTTTATTTACTTTTGAAAGAGTTGTTTTTTCTTTTTATTCTGTTTGTGGAAGAATAAAGCAATTTGGAATGTTTATATTGTGAATGTTCTCTGCCATTTTGGTGTTAGTTGTCAATTTTATCAGTGGAGCCTCCTATTGAGCAGAAGTTGTTAAATGTATGAATTCATAATTCCTAAGGATTTCCTGTACCTGCTCTTGCTTTCTATGTCTTCAAAGCTTTTTGCCTTCTTGCAGGCCATAAGAATATCTTCTCATACTTTTTCAGCTTTGCAGTGCAGACAGTTATAGTTAAGTATGTTTCCTGTCACAGCAGTGTTGTGGACTATGTACTGTGTCAGGGTTAGGATTAGGGTATAAGCTTGTTTCTTTGTATAAATTTTCATTTATTTTTAAATGCAGATAAATTTATATGATTCAGAGACCTTCTAATTTGGTATATTGTATATTTAAGAAAACCAAGTATCTCAACATTTCTTTATTACACAAGTGAACAAATTTGGAGACTTTGTAAACAAAGGAAAATGAATTTTATGTCTTTGTGGTAACAGAAGTAATAGAACATTTGATATGCTGAAATGAAGAAATACATGAAATTTCCTTATACTTCCCACCATCATGGTAGAAATAGCATGAGAACTGTTTTTCATTGTATACATTTTATAAATAAATGGGTACTTTTTAAGTTTTCTAGATGAAATCTTTTTTTATGTAATTACAAAGTGAGTTTGATTGCTCTGCTATATCTCTTTTATTGGTGGTCTGATGTCTGTCAGGCTTTCCATTTGAAACCCTTATTTTCAGGGGTTTATGGCAAATCGTTGAAAAAAAAAATACAACTAGCCTAAATGTTGGCAGTCCTGATCTTGGTTCAGTGTAAGGTCCTTGCTTTAACCAAATGTTAAGTAGTCAGCTCTTTTTAGAAAGATGTAAGAAGCCGAAAGAAGAAAGGAGTAACTTTGGTTAAATGATAGTGTTTTTCCAGCTAACTTATTCCAATTAGATTTGCATAGCAAATTTTTCCCTTCTACAAATTATTTAAATATGTCTGTTCCTATGTTTCCAGTTGCCACAGAACTTGCCTCAAGAGTTTTTTTAGGGACTAGTGCTGTATCAACAGTAGGCTTCTTGCTTAAAATATATAAGGCAACTGGGTTCAGTTTTTCTTTTTCTTTACAATGCTTTATATCACATGCCCTCAGTTTCTGCTCCTCTCCTCCCATTTATGCCTTTTGAATCCTTGTAATGTATTTACATTTTAAATGGCCTGAATTTTGGCACATACACATACAAGCACACACCCTAACTGCAGTGCCAGCTTGAAACTATGGTTTGACCTGCTAGGTAGAAGACACTGTGTATTAACATCACAAGAGAGTGTGGCATAAATAGCCTCAATTTGCTTTAAATTAAATTTCTGAAATACAGATTTTAAAACTATGCTAAGGAGCAGCTACTCTAAACACAGACTGTTAGCCAGTGTCTGTCTGTCTGTCTGTCTCCCTCCCTTGACTCTGTGTCAACGTAAGTACTCATTCTACAATTTATTTCTGATCTGTTGTCATTTGCACAGTACAGTGATTGCTACTGGTTCATAAAGGTACTTTTGAACTGGGTTCAGTTTTTCTTTTTCTTTACAATGCTTTATATCACATGCCCTCAGTTTTTGTGGATTTTTGGGGGCACTTCTTTTCACTTCAAAAAATCATTCTCTGATATCAGATAAACATTATACTTTAAGAAGAACAAAGATTCTTTGGAAAAAACTTTTTTTTCTTTCTAGTCTGAAGAAAATTTGTTTCAGGCAAGAGATTTTTAGGTGCCACTGGAGTTTTGAAGATCTGGGAAAATGGGGTAATAATATGACACCAGCTCTTAAACAGCAACATCTGCTGTGGTTCAAAGCCACACAAAAGCTGCTTAAACAGGCAAATGTTTTGGACTGCACGGACAAGTGTGGCTCAATGGTAAAGACTACAGAGTAGAAGAAACTTAGTCCAGAAGGGTTGAAAAATGGAGTCCTGGAAGATAAACATCTTTAAGAAACAAACCTCACCTTGTCCTCCAAGCTATCAAAGATCCTTGTCAGAACCTGCTTATGCACATTCAGAGATAGGAACAACTTTAAAGATTTATCCATGGTGTGGTTCAGTCAAAAGCAAGAGGAAGAAAAATGAATATGCTGTTTCCAATCTGGAAAAGCCCCTGGAAGCTTATAGGTGGCAGAAGCAGCCTGGCTCTAGGAAGAGAGGAAGCAGAATGGAGAGACTGCAAAGTAATAATGGAGACCTGGATGACCCCCAGCAAAAGGTCCTGCCAGAGACACTTGGGAATAATGCCTCTTCGTCTGCAATCGAGATCCTTGGGACATTAACAGAGAAATTGAACCTAGTCAACAACACCCAGACACTCCGGGCTCCATTTACCAGGTCTATTTCAGAGCCAGAACCCCGTTGTAGTGTCAGGTTTCTGAGCCCATGGCCGAATTCACTGGAGTCTGTGGAGTCTGGACAGCAGGGACATTTCATCTGTGGCATTTTCTCTACTTTTTCCAATGGCTTCTCCAGGATACTGAGTCTAAAAGGAGAATCAACCAGTAAGCCAGTAGAAGAAGGTATATTATGGTGACTAGGGGTAGTGGGAAGGATGACCACATACTTAAGTACTATTGAAAATTGATTTGTAGGTAAAGCTAAACCATTTTTATTTACTTATTATAAGAGAAATTTATTTAAATAACATATTTTATCTGGGATAATCTCGGCTTCCAAAAATGCTTTTCAGTGAATGATAATAAATAGAATAAATAGAAATGGTTGGGTTTGGTTAGGAAATTTTTTATGATATCAGTTTTTAACTCTATTTTGAGACCTATAAAGATATATTCTATTATTTCCATAGACCATTTTCTTCATGTAAAATATAGTTTAGAATCAGATAATTTTCTCAGAACAGTTGAGAATTAAAAACATTTTTATTTTTTCCTAAATTTATTTTTAAATCAATAAACATTATTAAAGAGATTTACCTTAGCTGTTAGTCCACTGGAGTTTTGATTTACCTACATTATAAAATTCTGATTTGAATATGGAAGATGCAAATCTTTAGTATTTTTGTTCAGATGATAAAATACAAATGTGTGTTTGATTTATCAGGATTTGATAAATATTTTTCAGATGTCAGATTATCATATTAAGAACCGTTTAGGAATTTTCTAAACTAAAATCTTTATCTCTTATTGATATAGTTTTTTTTTTTATAGTATTGTTAAACCAAGTCCTATTTGTATCATCTTACTGATTTTGGAATGGTTGACTGTATCTTATGAGTCTAGTAAGTTGTAACTACCTCTTCCTTTTTCTTTCTTTCTCTCTCCCCCCCTTTTTTTTTATTTTTAAAGAAACTAAGTCTTAGAATCTTGATTATATTTTCATTCAGTTGAAATCACTTTTCTTATAATCTCTTATTTTATAAGCTTAGGTAATTACTCATTAGTAGATTGACCCTTTCAACAAAGATTTAAAATCTAACATTGTATTGTTGAAGAATTTTATTATTCAAACTTGATTTAATTTCTTTTAAAATAAAATTGAAGAATTCAAAGACATTACATATTTGTGAAAATGTGTGCTCTTTTAAGTGCCTAAGAACTCAAAATTTAATATTCTAAATCTTGTCTTCTTTAAGTACTCCCTTGCTTTGCAAGTTTTAATGAGGTATCAAGTATGTACACTTTCTTCTGACCCTTGGCAAGTATGTAATTACCAAGAGGGGAATCATTCTTGATACTTCTATAAACATTCCTCTATAATTTTGATAAATTAGGATGTTTAATTCCTATTAGGTCCTAATAGATCTGTGGGTTGCCAGGTGACCACAGATGACCTAAATACTGGAATGTCAAAGTAAAGTAATTTAAAATAAATTTAGAGAATTGCTACTTAACAGTTAATGTATACATTTGATGAAAGAGCTCTAATTAAGATATACATACATATATACATACATACATACATAAATACATATGTACATACATTTGGGGCCTTTTCAGTTTACTTTAATAAGTTTTTAACAATTATACCAAGGCGTTTTTGATTATTTACAATGTGCACTGTAAAATTATATCCCTACTTCATATTCATTAATGATCTAATGGAAACCTAGAATGTTCTGACTTACTTTTTTTTTTTTTTTTTAATTTACTTTACATCCCAATCAAACACCCCCTCCCTCCTTTCTTCCTGGTCTCACTCTTACAAATTCCTCCCTACATTGTCCCCTCCCCTTCTTAGAGGAGTAGAGTCTCTCCCTCTTGGGTACCACCCCACCTTGGGGTATTTAGTCCCAGCAGATCTAGGCACATCCTCTCCCACTGAGGTCCAATCAGGTAGTCCAGGTAGGAGGAAGGGGATCTAATGGTAGAGAACAGAGACTAAGACAGCTCCTGCTTCAATTACTAGGGTACTCACATGAAGGCCAAGCTGCACATTGCCTAGGTCCAGATCTTGCATGCTCTCTGGTAGGAGGCCCAGGCTCTGTGAGCCCCCATGGGCCGAGGTTAGTTGACTCTGGATCTTCTTGTGTCTTTGACCCCTCCGACATGCTCACTTCTATCCCCCACCCTTCCACAAGACTCCCCAGGCTCTGCCTAATGCTTGGCTATAGGTCTGTCTCAGCATCTGCTTCTGTTTGCTGCTGGATGAAGCCTCTCAGGAGACAGGCTAGGCTCCTGTCTACAAGCATAGCAGAGTATCATTAATACTGTCAGAGGTTGGCTCTGTCACATGGAATGGGTCTCAAGTTCAGCAGTCATTGATTGGCTGTTCCCTTAGTCTCTCCTCCATCTTTATCCCTTTTCATTTTGTAGGCAAGACAAATTTTGGGTTGAAGGTTTTGTGGATTAATTGATATCCCCTTTCTTCCCATAGAAGTCCTTCCTAGCTACAGGAGGTGACCACTTCATTCTCTGTATCCTACTCTGGTAGGAGTCCAAGGTAGGGTCACTCCCATAGACGCATTTCATCTCCTATGCTAGGCCTCTAGCTAGTCACCAGAGATGCAACCCCCACCCCCTGGCGGATTTCCATTCTCACCCTGCCACCCTCTCTTACCCTCCTCCCCACACCTGATTGCCATCCCTTCTCTCCTCTTCACCTACCCAGTTCCCTCTCTCCATCCACCTCCAATGACTATTTAGTTTTCCCTTCTAAGTGAGATTTGCACATCCTTCCTTGGAACCTCCTTATTACCCAGTTTCTTTTTGTATATGAATAATTATTGCATGGTTGTCTTGCACTTTATGGCTAATGTCCACTTATGAGTACCTACCATACATGTCTTTCTGGCTTTGGGTTACCTCACTCAGGCTGATATTCTCAATTTCCATCCATTTGTCTGCAAAATTCATGATGTCTTTGTTTCAAATAACTGAATAGTATTGTAATTGTGTAGATATACTACATTGTCTTTATCTAGTCTTCAGTTGAGGGACATCTAGGCTGTTTCTAGCTTCTGGCTATTACAGATAAAGTTGCTATGAACATAGCTGAGCAAGTGTCCCTGTGGTATAGTGTGTGTCTTTTGGGTATATGCTTAGGAGTGGTATAGCTGGGTCCAAAAGGTAGGACTTTTTCCAGTTTTACAAGAAACTGCCAAATTGATTTCCTAAGTATTTGAATATGTTTGCACTCCCACCGGCAATGGAGAAATATTTTCCTTGCTCCACATCTTCTCCATCATGTGCTGTCACTTGAATTTTTGATCTTAGCCATTCTGATGGGTGTAAGATGGAATCTCAGGGTTGTTTTGATTTTCATTTCCCTGATGACTAAGGACACTGAACATTTCTTTATGTACTTCTCAACCACTTGAGATTCCTCTGTTGAGAATTCTCTGAGCTCTTACCCCATTTTTTAAATTGAGTTGTTTGGATTGTTGGTTGTCTTAATTTCTTGAGTTCTTTATAAATTTTTGATATTAGCCCTCTGTTGGATGAAAAGTTGGTGAAGATCCTGTAACAATCTGTAGGGGTTGCCATTTTGTCTTAATGACAGTGTCCTTTGCCCTATAGAAGCATTTCAGTTTCATGAGGTCCCATTTATCAATTGTTGATCTAGAACCTGAGCCAGTTGTGTTCTGTTCAACCCATTGTGGAATATGTATATATTTTTCAGATTGTACAATAAATGGGTAGGTGATAATCTAAAATAATAATACTTTTATATTTTTTATTAATGAAAATCTTGTTTACTGTTGCTTTGCTTATTTCAGATTTTTTTCATGGGATATAAGTCGTGTCTTACATCATAATGTTAGTTGTTTTTTGTTTGTTTTTAAGATATATATATACACACATGTGTGTATGTGTGTGTATATATGTATATGTGTATATGTATACACATACACATACACATATATATATATAATATAAAGTCTCTGATGACTACCAAATTTGGACTTAACCTTTCTTTTAAATTGTTTTGTGGTTAACATAGCATAGTGTGAGGGAAAGAAAATATAATTTGGAATTATACAAATGATTTCAGATTTTACCCATCTTGTTGTCTAGTGATATGATAAAGGTTTTTATAACCTTTGTGAGCTGTTCTTCTTAAGTAAAATATGAGATGATAGTAAAACACTATTACTTTCATCTCTCTGTGCATGCAGACATACATTCTTGTGTGGTATGTGAAAGTCAGAGGCAGCCTTTGGTGTGAGTCTTCATCTCCTACCTTGTTTGACACAGGATATTTTTTGTTCCATCCTGCCCTTTTCTGCACCACTGCCATGTATGCCAGTGGCCTGTGAGCACCTGTGGATTCTTTTGTCTTTGACATTCATCTCCCTGTGGGAGCCTTTGGATTATAGGTACATTTAGTACTGTGTTCTACTTTCTGTGTGTTCTGGGAATTTGATAGGTCCTTATGTGTGGAAGAGCTTTATACATTGAGCCATATCCCCAGCCCTGCTACTGTCTTTTAGGACTCTTGTTAATAGTAAATGAGATTAGTTACCTAACATGAAATTTTTAATTAATAAAAGCTCTTAAGAGTTTTAGTTAAATGGGTATAGAATACTAACATAAAATACAAATTTGAATAAAATCATTACTATTTTTGTAGAATATTAAATTTATAATTTATTAGCAAATTATTATTATTATTATTATTGTTGTTGTTGTTGTTATTATTATTGATAGGGTTTCACCATGTAAACCAGGTTGGCTTTGAACTCACAGAGATAAACCTGCCTTTGCTCCTGAGTGCTGAGATTAAAGGGCATGCACCAGGACTGGAGAGATGGCTCAGCAGTTAAGAGCACTGACTGCTCTTCCAGAGGTCCTGAGTTCAGTTTCCAGAAACCACATGGTGGCTCACAACCATCTGTAATGGGATCTGGCGCCCTCTTCTGGTATGTCTGAAGACAGCTACAGTGTACTCATACACAAAAGTAAAATAAATAAGTCTTTATAAAAGGGCATGCATTGTCACAACCAGCCTTTGTACTTTTTT
The DNA here is from genome assembly GCF_008632895.1 of Mastomys coucha. Classification (NCBI taxonomy): domain Eukaryota; kingdom Metazoa; phylum Chordata; class Mammalia; order Rodentia; family Muridae; genus Mastomys; species Mastomys coucha. The sequence continues at coordinate 54,530,867 of NW_022196891.1, read as the reverse complement.
AAGTAAATGAGTACTCTATCTGCATTTGCACCTGCATGCCAGAGGAGGGCATCAGATCCCAGGATAGATGGTTTGAGCCACCATGTGGTTGCCGGGAATTGAATTCAAGACCCCTGGAAGAACAGACCCCTTATGCAATTTTACCCCTTTCCTGTTGGCATGTCTGTTGAGACTGGCATCATTAAGGTCATTTTTGTTCTTCCTAAGAGAGGCAGTCACACTACAGTCTACTTCCTGATATTTTGACTCTTAAAATCTTCCTGCTCTTTCTTCCAAAATGTTCTCTAAGCCATACGTGCCAGAGCTGTGCTGCAGTTATCAGTTGGGACTAGGTACCCCACAATCCATTGATCTTTCATCTACAGTTGGAGTTTTCTTTAATGATCTGTAATTGCTATAACAAGAAACTTCTTTAATGAGGGATACCTACACTTATCTGTGGTTATAAGGATAAAATTTAGAATATGGTTAAGGAGTTCTGTTGGTCTAGGAGAGTGAAAGGAGTAGATTTTCTTCTAAGATCCATGACCTTTTTTGCCGTAGGTAGTTGGTAGGTTGCTAGTACCAGGTATGATTTCTCTCATATTGAGTGGACCTTAGACAGCTGTTGGTTAGTACCAGCATGTGCGTGCCATTGTTACCCATTTGCAGACAGATACCTTGCTGGTGGTCATTGTGCTAGTCCATAGGTGTCATATACCGCTGGGTAGGACTAGTAATTGCTCCCTCCTTTGGCAGCTGACACAGTCCTTTCCGTTACTGTATACCAAGGGAAGAGGCTTTCAGGCTAGATCAGCTTGAATAATCTTGAGTTCTGTGTCCTAAGTGTACAGTCTCTTGGGATTTACATTCAGTCTCTGAGAGGCAACCAAGGGCAGCAACAGTAGCTGTCCTTGTGTGGGGAGTCATTTGGACCGCTCTGACCAGCTTCTTGAGAGCTTCCTCGTGACTAGT
>NW_022196891.1:54497670-54529720 GCF_008632895.1 Mastomys coucha | reverse complement strand
CACACACACACACACACACACACACACACACACACACACACACACACACAGAGGCATAAATACCATGTCCTACCAAAGTTTTTCTTTTACTTAGAATATCTAGTGCCTATCTGTAAGAATTATTTGGTTTTTATCTACCCTTCCAAGCAAACAACTATTCTCTCTTGTTCATTTTCTGGAAATTTGAGTTGGAGTTTGATTGTCAAACAGGAAAGTAGAAGTTATTCTACCAGGTATGTTTAACCTTCAGGATGTGCCATCATCCTAAAGTTCTCATTCTAAAACCACTCAGTCCAGTTAAAAAAAAAAAAAAAAAAAAAAAACCTGATAAGTAAACTCACAGTTTTTTGTGTCATGCTACAATCTTATCCTTAATTACCCTAAGATTGGATACTATAGCTTTTCCATGTCGTATAATAATATTGCTTATTAGTCTTACCTCTACCTTTGAGAAGAATTCATTTCCTCTTAGTTGTTGTTCAGGGTATGATAACACAAAATATACCTGCCTTGCAGCTTTAGAATTTTCTTGTACTTAGTTGCCAAAATAAGAAATTCTATTTTCTTTTTGTTCCAGGATATTTACTGAAAACCTGTGGGATTTCCAGTAACCTCCCTAAACTACTCATCAACCAAATTCTAGTCACCCCTCCAAATTACTTTTTATATGTTAGATATCATATTCTGTTTTCACACATGCTTGGCAGGCAGCATACCACAACTGCACCCCAGCTATGAAGTGGTTTGTTTAGTAGGAGTTGGAACTTAAATCTCTCTTCGCTTCTCAACCCTATAAAGATGAATAATTATAATCCTTCTTGATTTTCATAGTTTATAGCTTTTCAGTGATATTAAAAAATTAAAACAATACTAGAAAAAAATTTCTTTTGAATGCTATGATTGGTAGTATAATTTTACTGGTTAAAATATGAGGTGTGTCTTATGTGAAACATGAGACCTGGACTAATAGAATTTTAGGTGAGCCACTAATTTAGATGTAGCTAAATTTCTAAAATTCTTTCTTCTTACTGGATTCCCCCCTTTTCCTTTCTCATTAAACATTGATGGTGACACAGATTAATATAACCCATCAGATGCAGTCTAGGACTGTGGCTGGGCATCAGATGCATTCTAGGATTGTGGGCCGCAACCCCCTTGGGGGTCAAGTGACCCTTTCACAGGTCACCTAAGACCATTGGAAAACTGATGTGTTCATAGCAATTCATAACTAACAGAATTACATTTATGACGTAGCAATGAGAATAATTTTATGGTTGGGGGTCATCATAACATGAGGAACTGTTAAAGGGTAGCAGTGTTAGAAAGGTTGAGAAGCCCTGTTCTAGGAGTTTATTTACACAAGATCAGTAAAGAAATAGAACTACCAAGCAAGTAACAATCCCCAATAAGATTTGACTTTAAATTGATTTGAAGTAGTAAGAGGCTACCAGGGTAATAAGGAGTAGAGATTATTCTAGCAGAGATAACAATGTGCAGAATTGAAGTTCGTCTAGAGAAGTTAGTTCATAAAGTAAAAAAGCAAAAGGTGCGTGGGTTCAGGTAGATGTGGCTGGAAGTGGGGAGTTGGTGTTTGAAGGGTCCTGTGACAATACCAAGCGAAAGCTTTTGGGATTCAGTGATGATAAGGATTTGAAGAATAAGATGCATCCTGGTTTTGTTAGCTTTTTGAGGACATAATTTTATGTTAGTGTAAATGGTGGGCTAATGTTAGAGAAGATTATGTTGTACTGAGGTTTATGTAAGACATGATAAAAGCCTGAGTTTAAAATAATGCCTGATAACGAGGTAAGAGGTAGAAGTGAAAAGTATCTCTGAAGTAGACTGGTGGAACTTGAGGAGCAAAATAACAACAGTGAGTTACAGCATAGGAAAGTGTGGATGCCTTTAAGATCAGGATAAAGAGGGAAGTTCAATGCACAAGGGAGTGAGCACAAGGTTAGAAGTGTTTATATGGCTATGGGCACTTACCTGGCTTAATCCTGTGACTACTTCACTGCTATTCTCACTTTCAAATCAAGAAAGTAAATCTTCAACATTTCATTCACGATTTGATACTAGATGATTAGTAAGTGCTGTCTTCCAGGTCTCACTGCCTCTTGCTTGTGTACAGATTTGAGTGCCTTGATCTTGGAGCATATGTCCAGTGGCTAGAGTTCAGGAGCAGGTGTTGCTTTCTGTGTGCGGATGCCCATTTGAATGTCATCAGCTCGTGGACACAGAAGTCACAGGAAAAAGGGAAATTTCTCAGGCTGGGAATGCAGTGTCTGGGTAGTGAACATGTCAGGACTAGTGTTTGGACTGGCACATCTGGTGACTAACCAGAGTCTAGAGCAGAGCCACAGAGCCTTCATCATTACAGACTTGGAATATACCTGTTGAGGCGACATCTTCACCAAACTTACTTTCATAAACATTCTACTCATAAATTGTACATGTTTATTTTTATTAAATAGCCTTATTTATGGAAGGGCATAATAGGAAGTCCCTGTGCCTTCCCCTCAGTTTTGCTGTGAGCCTAAACCTGCTCTTTAAACCTCCTCTCAGTTTGGGAGGGGAAGGTGACACAATTGGTAACATGCAGGAACCCTTTCTTTGCACTTCTGGTTTGGGGCCTGGGACAGCCACGCACCTTCCCTGTTCCTCCATGTTGTCTGCAGTTCTTTGAATGCGGACAGTAGTACAGTAGTATCTAGGTCAGTGGTGCTGGGAGGTAGACCAAGCTAATAGGTGTTAACTAACAGGTGCTACAAGCTGAGACCCAGACCTTAGGCAGCAGCAGTGGAAGTCCTATTAGTACTGACTGCTCCTTAGCACAGATAAGAGAGCGGTTAAAGGTGTGTGTGTGTGTGTGTGTGTGTGTGTGTGTGTGTGTGTACAAGTACACACACACAATTCACCTTCTTAAAAATTGTGGCAACATATACATACAAATATGGGGCTATTTTAAGCATATGGTTCAATGGCATTTACTTTGAGCAACCATCACCATTGTCTGTACTAAACTAAAACTATTTAAGTGCTGTTTTCCTGTCCTTCTCTCTCCTAGCCCTAGTAATCATCCCACTTTCTGTATTCGTGAATGTCATGTAGCATGATGCTTTTGTGGTTAATCATGTTGTAAAATCTGCTAGTATTTCATTTCCTTTTATGATTGAATAATATTTTATACTATAGATTTATAGGGTGTGTTAGGTTAAAGTTCAGCATTTGATAGGTGTTTGGTTTGTTTCTACTTTGTTACTGTTATGAGTTATGCTGTTACAGACATTGACAAACTGAATTTTATCAGTACATAAATTTTTATATCCCTTGAGGATTTACCCTAATATTTTACACACAGTATGTTTGTCTCATAAATATAATTTGTTGTTTTGAGATCTTATGTCAGTTTTGTTTTCTAGTTATTATCTAAGGCTCCAGTAGACTTGGTATCTTTTATTTCTGTTTTATGTCCATATATTCAATTTGTATTTGTACATGTATGTTTCTTACTTAATAGTCTTATTGAGATACAATTCACATATTACACAATTCACCTTTTTAAAAATGTTTTTTAAAAGAGTTTGAATTTATGTGCTTAATGAATGTTTTGCCTACATATATGTCTGTGTGCCACATAAATAATAAATATCTGGTACCAATGGAAGCCAGAAGATGGTGTTGGGTCCCTGGAATTGGAGTTATGAATAGTTGTAAGCCACCATGTTGGTTTTGGGAGTTGAACCCTGGTCCTCAGGAAGAGGAACAAGTACTTTTAACCATCTCTTTAGCCCCACAGTTTGCCATCTTATAGACTATATTTAGTCTTAATCAAATTATTTTAGTAATTAGCAATTTTCTATACCTGTACTGAAAATATAAATATAGATACCTTTTTATTCAGTATTATCTTCTGTAGTTTGATTACAAAGAGTAGGGAACTTTTGTCTACATTTCTAAGATGGTAGTCAATTTTATTTTCTTGAGGCAATTTTTAGTTGGTTTCTCATGCTCACACCAGCTTTTGTGTGTGTGTGCGTGTGTGCGTGCGTGTGTGTGTGTGTGTGTGTGTGTGTGTGTGTGTGTGTGTAGAAGCAAGGAGAAGATTTGAGTAATGACTCTGAATATATTATTATGAAACTATATCTATACAAGTACACAGGTTCTTAGTGGCTGAGCTTTAGTCAGAAACCACAAGCATTTTCCTGTCATTCTCATGCAAAACTCACATTGCAATATCCTAAAAAGCTGGTTTACAAAGTAGAAATCCTATGTTCTATTTGTGTTTTTAAATGTTGCTACCGGAGTATCAAAAGAATTTGAAACTTAGAGAACACCAATTCAATTATAACTTAGTATGAAATATAATCATAATGGTGGTAAAAAATAAAGGGTGTTTTGAATGCCATGTATGTGGTTTGTTGTTTTGGAGAAAAATGGTATCTGGTGGTTAGAACATAGGAGTTGGTGTCAGCATTTGTGGGTTTGATTCCCAGATCCAGGCTTTTTAAAGAGGAAAGACATGGTCTGTGCTTAGTCTTGTAGTGCAATGCTTCAAGTGCTGTAGATAGCTAAATGTTAGTGAGGACAGAATACTGTATAACAAATCGCTCAAAACATATAAAGTTATGTCAGTTGTCAGTGGTGGTGATTCTAAAGTTGTCGTTTGAAAAGGTGTTATTAATAAACTAACAAAGATGTTTTCCTAGCTGATTAAAAGTAAAACAGTAACTTGCTGGGGTATGATAGAGAATAGGGGCAGTAGTTAGTGTCTATTGTATTTGTCAAGACTTATTTAAGCATATTAAGAAGTGGATTTTGCTTAGTTTTAGTCTTGTCTCAGCATTAAATTTCATTTCAAATGTTAGGTTGTTAAATGTTAGGTTGGTGATTCTGTTCCTTTGACACTGTGCACTTTTATAATATGTTAATGTTCTGTTTCATAATTTCAAAGGTTCACTTCACTGTATATAGCCAAACACTCATCCATCGGGATGGGTTTTGTTTTGGTTGGTTGGTTGGTTGGTTGGTTGGTTGGTTGGTTGGTTGTTTTTTTGGGGGGGGTCTCTCTTTTAATGGTGCTTAAAGAGTCCATCCTTTGCAAGTCATCAGTGTTGTTCCTTAGGCATTTTATCTTTGTTCAGTTATTGATGAATACTGGCTTTTTCCATGGCTGTTGTATTTGTGTATAGTGCACGCTTTAACATGGTTGACACAATTTATCATGTAGCTGCAGTTTCATGGAAAAGTCAGTCTTGTAGGAGTTGTCTTTCAGATCTTCAATAAATGTTTTTCTTTAAAAAAGACATGCACCACCACTGCCTAGCAAGAACGGTAGAGGCAGAGGCAGGCGGATTTCTGAGTTCGAGGCCAGCCTGGTCTACAGAGTGAGTTCCAGGACAGCCAGGACTACTCAGAGAAAACTTGTCTCGAAAAACAAAACAAAACAAAACAAACAAACAAACAAAAAACCCAAGCAAACAAACAAAATGGCATGCTTTTCAGTTCAACATTTTCCATAAACTTTTCTTAATATTTGATGCTTTGCTATCCCTTAGTCCAAAACTAACTTTTCCTTAATCCAGCTATTTGTGTGTGGATGGAGTAAGCGTGGGGAGACATCCCAGATAGTCCAGGCTGGCCCTACACTAATCCCCAGTCCGTGATGATGATGTTGAACTCTGTCTCCGTCTCCATTCCTAGCGCTGAAATTACAAGAGTATGTCGCCATGGCTGACTTTGATCCACCTTCTGTTTCATGTCAGCGTTTTGTGGTTGCCTTTTGTCCTGGCTTTTTTTTTTGGGATATTTCTTTCTGAACACACTATCATCTTACAAACACTTGTCTCCACTGAGAATAGGATCTACTCAATAGTGGAAATTATGGTGCAGCTGGTTTATTAGTCTCCTTAAGCAGTTGCAATCTATCCACCTCATAAATATGCCTTGGGTGCTGCTATTAGTCCCTTCATTTAGACCATATCCCTTAAAAATGTTTTTTGTTCTCTATATAGAATTTTAGATACATTTTATTTGTCTAAAGAAACTTAATATTTCATATAAATCTCATTTCTGTAGTTAGTGTCTATTGTATTTGTCAAGACTTTATTTTAAGCATATTAAGAAGTGGATTTTGCTTAGTTTTAGCCTTGTCTCAGCATTAAATTTCATTCCAAATGTTAGGTTGTTAAATGTTAGGTTGTTAAAGAGAACTTTTATTCATCAGTAAATGGTATTGGTAAAAGGCTATATATAAGAATAATTTGAGCCGGGCGGTGGTGGCGCATGCCTTTAATCCCAGCACTTGGGAGGCAGAGGCAGGCGGATTTCTGAGTTCGAGGCCAGCCTGGTCTAAAGAGTGAGTTCCAGGACACCAAGGCTACACAGAGAAACCCTGTCTCAAACAACAACAACAACAACAAAAGAATAATTCAAAACAGTATCAAAATTTCAGAGTAACTAATAATATATGTGTGCTGCTTGAGATGATAATATGAAAAGAAAGTATTTATGAAAATAAATCTTGTGTTTTAAAACTTAGATATTATTGCAATTATATAGTAATTATTAAACAGAAATAAAAGCCAAGTTTTACATGGAGTATTTTTCTGACCAAAATTTTTTTATTTTAAATTTGTATTCTTTCTTTGTAGAATTATTTTATTGCAAGATGATTTTCCCTTTTGGTAATTATCATAAGACTTTTTTCATTTCTATTTCTTTTAGATTCTTTTACCTATACTTATTTATATCTATCTATCTATCTATCTATCTATCATTTTCTATGGGCTTTTTTATTCTTGAAAAAACAAGGTCTTCTTAGGTAGGTTCTTTTGCATATGTCCTAAAATTAAGTCAGTTTAGAGGACACTAAAACATGAAGTAGAATTTGGGGGAAATTGGTTTATAAATAAAATGAAATGAATAAATTTTAAAAATACCTGACTATTCAGATTGTGGTAATCATACTTTCTTCTGGAAGCTATATGATTAGAATTTGCTTTTGCTAAATGAGTATTACTGATTTAGTTGGTATTGTATTTGGGCTAAAACTATAGCAAGTGCCAACTCATTATTAAAGAATGGAATATTTTCTGTTTGTACAGAAAGATCTTTCAGCCGTGTTACAAAATAAGGAATTACAAAGATTATGTATTTATGTTCTGTTTTGAAGCCCATTTGCTGTAGGTCTACAGAGTGAGTTCCAGGACAGCCAGGGCTACACAGGGAAACCCTGTCTCGAAACAAAACAAAACAAAACAAAACAAAACAAAACAAAAGGTCATCTTAGATAATTTCAACATGTGATTCTTCTCAGTTAATTATCTTTTGTTTAAGTAGTGATTTTTCTTACCTTGTTCTCGAAAAGCTACCGGATTCTAGATGTTTTTGACTGTTAGGAAGTGATGCATCTTGTTAATCTTTTATGTTCACATATAGTCATCATATATCAGACTTATATACAAGTAGCTCCAAATCTGTTGACAAAGGTGCTAGAACTTGAACCAAAGGTCTCACATGTTAGGCAAGATTCTCCCACTGAGTTATCCTTCCAATACCGCCTATAGATCTACAGGACTAAAGAATACTTTTTTAGCCTCTAGACCTTGTGTCCAATTGTTCTTCATGAGAGCTAGCTTTTGTCATTTGCCCTCTTGTATCAGTCATATGATGTTTTTACTCATCTTCCATTTGTTCCCTCAGGTAGAGTACAAACTGAAATCATGGTGCTCTTGAGTTAGTAATGAAACAGAAAACAGTTTGAAAATTTTTGAAATAATATACTTTTCAAAAAGTTAAGTACTTCTACTTGAATTACTTTTAGCCTGTGCAGACATTGATAAAATTTTGCATTATCATAAAGTGTTTCTAAGTATTTCTCATTCTTGTAGTTTTACAGGTCTTCTTAAACTTTTCCACTCACCATGTTTTTTAACTCAAGTCCTGAGTATATAGACTATAAAAGTATATATACAAATAAAATATTTAATACTAAGTCATAAATTTATTTTCAAACAATTCTTTGGTATATGTATAATTTTCCATTTGTTAAAGCAAATTTGTTGCTAATAAGATAGATATGTTTTGTTTTTATATGATACGAGTTTCTCAGGCAGTGTATGGCATGGACTACATGCTTAGTGTAAACTGTGCATACTCTCTTCAGAACCAACAGTGTGCTGAAGCCATGATTGCAAGACTTGTGAATGGTGCCCGGATGTATTGATTACACGTGACTTTTGAATTAGTTTTTGGTCATTGCATATTCAGAAACCTTTTACTCTTGCCACATTTTCTTGTGACCACATTTTATGTGGAGTAGCAGCTGACAGTTTAATAGGCTGTAGTCTGTGGAATGTGGAAATGTATTCACAAATACATTTTGGCTTGATAAAGATACATAGCTGGCCAATTCAGCTTGACAGTGAGTTAGACACCACAGAACCCATGATCTGGTTCTGATCGTGGTGACTGATGCTGTGAATTGTCTTTTAAACTTTCTTTGGTTTAAACAATTCATTACTTCTTTCAATCATGAAATTTAATTGGTACAAGGGAGCTGGCACTGAGGGAATGTATTTGTTAATTATGAAGACTCTAAAGAACTTGGCTCTTTAGAACATGGCTTTCTAAAGTTCAAAATTAAAAGGACAGTTTTATCATTTTTCTTACCCTTTCAAGATCCTGTAAATAGTCCTGTGTGTGTGTGTGTGTGTGTGTGTGTGTGTGTGTGTGTGTGTGTGTGAGTGTGAGTGTGTGGATGTGTGTGTGTGAGTGTGTGTGAATGTGTGTGTGTGAATGTGTGTGTGAAGCAATCCTCATTATTGTTTATTTAAAATTTTTTGTTTGTTTATTTGTTTAAAGCTGCTACTTTGACACTTTTCTTTCATTGTCCTAAAAGCTTGGCTTTGTATGAAACTGAAGCATTCTAAGGAAACAAACCAGAAAATGTAGAGCGTTCAATTCACATAGCTCAGATCTCATGCTTAGTCATTGTCCAACAGCCTTTTGGAAATTATTGCATGGATTCTTTGTTTTCAGTATCTGTGGGCTCTGTTTTCTTTTTAAGTTTCCTATTTGCTGTTTTGAGAAATATGCACTTAAAGTATTTACCACCTAAAATAGGGGTATCCAGAATTTCAGTGACAGGAATTAATGAAAAACATATTCCAGAGACAGATTTGATGTGGATATATTTAGATACAGAAGAGCTTGGTTTATATGCTACATTGTTGTCCCTTTCCTTCCCTTCCCTTCCCTCCCCTTCCCTCCCCTTCTCTCCCCTCCCTTGCCCTCCCCTCCCCTCCCTTTCCCTTCCCTTTCCCTCTCTGTTTTCCCCTTTCCCTTCCCTTCCCTTCCCTTCCCTTCCCTTCCCTTCCCTTCACTCCCCTCCCCTCTTCTCCCCTCCCCTCCCCTTCCCTCCCCTCTCCTTCCCTTACCTTTTCTTTCTTTCTTAATTTTCATTTTTTCCTGTTCCTCTTTTCTCCTCTTTAGTTTCTTTTAGTTTTTGGAACTGATCTGTAGCCTTGGCTGCTTGCCCGTGAACTTACAGTCCCCTTTTTTGAGTACGGGAATTATAGGTGTGCTCCAGCACTTTTTCTTTCTTTTGGCATTTAAAAAGACCTACTTATTTTATGTGTATGAATGTTTTGCCTGCTTGTATGTGTATGTACCATAGGCATACTTGGTGCCATGGAGGTCAGAAGAGGGCAATGAGTCCCCTGGAACCAGAGTTAGCAATGGCCATGACCTACTATTTGGGTGCTGAACCCAGATCTCTAAGCTCTTCTATAATACCTTTTAACAAGAGACTTTACAGTCATGTAGTTAATAACCTGATGCTCATCTTGTACTTCTGTGTTTCAGTCTAGGTAGAATAAGCATTAAGTTTATACATGAATTCAAGTCTGTTAGTAGGCAGTGACAACCCTTTCCAGGAATGGTGTACGACTAAGGAATTACTCTTTATGTTTCTGCACAACACAGAGGAATTAGATGTAAGGATTAATTTTACAGTGTTTGTGTGCTTTACATTGAAACATACAATGATGTTTCATGTAATTCTTAGTTTTTTCTAGTCATATTGAAAGTATAAATGTGAATAATTGAATGCTTGAGGGACATTATTATATTATTTGAGTGAATTAGTGGTTGCAAAATCCCTGTTTTTTCTTTGTTAGAAATTGCCTAAGAGAGAATGCTTCTCGTGTTGGTTATAAGGTCTGCTCTTGGGCATTGTATAACTATAGGGTCTTCCATGAAGTTGGTATCCCTGGAAACTAACTGCTTTTTATACCAGTGGTGCTTTTGTACAACTTACAGATACACACAATCAATCTTTCTCTTTTTTTGTTAAATTAATTTCTTTTTTTACACTCCATATTCCATTCCCCACCCCACCCATCCACCCTCCAACTGTTCCACATCCCACACCTCCTTTCTACCCGGCTGTCTCCAAGAGGATGCCCCCACTCTCCACTCCACCTGACCTCTAAACTCCCTGGGGCCTCTAGTCTCTAGAGGGTTAGGTGTATCATCTCTGAATGAACACAGACCAGACAGTCCTCTACTGTATGTGTGTTGGGGGCCTCATGTCAGCTGGTTCATGCTGTCTGTTTGGTGGTCCAATTAATATCTCTTATATTTGGATATATAGAGGAATTCAAATAGTTTTTAGGGTGTCAAGCATGTGGATGTGTGTGTGTGTGTGTGTGTGTGTGTGTGTGTGTGTGTGTGTGTCTGTCTGTCTGTCTGTCTGTCTTTTTGGCTTTCATTTTAAGAAGTAAAAAAATCTTACTTTTGAGTTTGGATTCAACTTAAATATTATTGTCCTCATATTTCTCAGTGCTGTATGTTCTTGTGATTGCATTTGAGAAACATATACACATTTCACTAACTGAAATTTATTTAGGATTAGTTACTCTTTCCAAGTATAGCTGTCATCTGTGTTGTGCTTAGAGGCTTATGAGGCTGGGAAGTGTGGAAGCCATTGGTGAGATTAAAACAGCACCATTAAAAAGATGTTCTCCTTTTTCATCGCCTTTCCTTCCTCTCATCTCAGAGGAGTTAGTGGGTTATTAAACTGCCTTTTCTTCCTTGTGAAATTTGCATTCAGAATGATACACAGGTTTTTTGTGCAGTAGTGTATAAGGTCAATTCGATGGAATCAGAGTAGTTTAATTTGGTAAAGCAAACCTGTTTATATTTCCTCCCAGATTATTTTAACAAGCAAAACCAAACCAAAAAACTGTTTATAGTCATTATAGAATCCTGACAAATATTCAGTTTAAAACTGTGTTCTCCTTACATACATGTTTTGCTCTGTTTTTAGCATTAATATTTTTGAGTAGGAATATCAAACAAATTCATTTTATTAGATCTATAAAGTAAAAAGACTAGTTGCTCACTCTTTCTGAGCACTTACAAAATAACAGGCACTCTTTGTAATATTTGATATTTGTCTTCAATTCTTATATATCCCCAAGCGGTTAAAACTAAGTTGTTCTTATTTTAAAGTTGAGAAAACTGAGGGTCCAAAGTGTCTTGACCAGGAGTCATGGTTGCAAAGTGACATCACAGAGATTCCTTTTCAGGTAGTTGGGTGTCCTCCAAAATCTTCATAAGCTCTTGACCTCGGTGCTTATGACCAACAATAACATGATTCCTAACATTTACTGACCATCTCTCCATGTTCCAGAAATGACTCTTCCTTCTTTCTACTGTGTGAAGTACCTTCATCAGATAATCTACAATGGGGACATAGGTCGGGCCAGGGCTCCAGTTTAACCTTGAGCCTTGTACTGCCAAAGTTCTATGCTTTGGTAAGCTATATTTGTGAAGAGCATTCCTATGTGCTGAAAATCAGTGATGTAATGAGTTGTGTTATGTAGCTCTGTTTAGAATCCAAGGACATGCCATCTCTTTTTCTGTTAATATCACCTTCTGGCACAGTAAAGCACTCTTATGATTTATCTTTCAAGAAAAACAAACCTCACAGATTTATATGAGACATTTAAGTTTCAACCAGATGTCTCAAATCCTGCTTACCTATTTATAAAGAAAACTTAAAATCTTGTAAGCAGCTTCTCCCTCGGTGGTGGTTTAACTAAGACTGGCCTCGTAGGCCACATATCTGAACACTTAGTCACCAAAGAGTGGCACTATTTGAAAGGATTAAAAAGACTAAGTGATGTGGCCTTGTTGGAGGAAGTGTGTCACTGGGGGGGTGGGCCATGAGGGCTATTCTCATTCAAACCACACCTTTATTTTTACCTTTATTCCTGTGACCTTCACATATTCACTGTTTTCTTATTCTCTATAGTATCTTCATACTAAAACTTCATTATATAAATATTCACTATACTGAGTTGGAATTTTTTTAGCTTAAATTCACTAGTAAAGATCAAGCATTACTAAAAGCAATCCACATGTGTACTTTGTCCCTAAACCATAAATTATTCATGAATGTAGGCTCATGAAGAGACAGTAGGTGGACTATCCTATAGAAGCTCTTTTCCATAAAGGATACACACACACACAATTTTGTTGTTTAAAAAATTCATGTAATATCTGTCTGCCATCCATCCAAGAGAGGGTTTCACTCTGTAGTTCAGGTTAGTCTTGAACTTACTATGTAGCTCAAGCTAACCTGAGTCTCCTAAGAGGTGTAGTTTTAGGAATAAGTCACCATACTTAGCTGCATTCTTGCCATCTTCTTACATAATGAAAAAAATATGTAAGCCTAGAAGTGGAAAAGTTCCTCCTGAGAAGAAATGAGAAAAGCTAATGAGGTATCCAAGGCAGGAAAACAAAGACATAACTCTGGCCATGCAGGGGTCCTTACGTACTATACATGTGCATTTTTTTGTTTGTGAGAAAGAGTTAAAACAACTCTAATCATGGTGCTTGTTTATGTTTGTTAACATTCATTTATATTTAACAAATTGTTACTGTTTTTTAATCTTATAGTATATTTGAAGAATAGAAGGGGAACTTATATTTGATACCATAACTATACCTACCAACACATTCATTAAACATCAAATAATTTGTGTTGGCACTTTTATATGAAATCTTGGAATTACATAAAACATTAGTGATACTCAATATTTTGGGGAAATTTAGAGTTTTATAAGACCTTGTTAAATTTTATTTTCTCATTTAAAATCATAGACTACTTCCTCCTTTTGTATTAGGATTTGCCATCTGGCACATTTTCAGAAGTGGAATAGGTTTATTTAGGAAGAATATTTGGTCTATAGACTTACATTGTATATCACAAAGAAAAAGCTGAATGATGCTTTCTACTGCTTTATAGCCTTCTTCTGTAGATGTTTGTTCCCCTTCTCTTATTTCCAGTTTCATTTTTTATTCTTGTTGGTTTTGTTTTATAATAAAACATAATTCAGATCTTTGCAAAGCTCATTGAATTGGGTTGTTCCTTTAACCACGACTGACTAGATTCTTTAAAGAAGACTGTTATCGTTTTTCACGGTGCATGCAGTGATTTGTGATTCAGACAAATCAGGAAAGGTTACAATTCAGGAAAGATACATACAAATTTTATATCGGTTGGTATTGTGCTTTAGAGAGAGGCAGAGCCATTAAAAGGCCATGTTGCCAGACCTTTACAGCACATCTGCTTCTTAGGTAAAGGTGATGTCACACTGCAGTGCAGTTTTTAACAGCTCAGACAGGGCTAGCTGCAGAGAGATAAACTACTTACTCTCTTCCCCTCCCCACTAAGAATCACATTCTTTTACAAGCTCTAGCCTTCCCCCACAGCATCCGCCCCTACAGAAAAGTGAGATGGAACTCCAATAGAGAGAAGTATGGGATATATTAAATAGGAAGAGGCACTAAGTATAATAAAGTGGATGCATGTGACATGCTTCCGAGATTCTTAGCATAGTTCATTTTCTACCTGTAACAAATTGGTTGATCAAAAAGGACCTAGAGTTTTGGTCATTTTATAATAACAAATCACCATGGTCAAGTTTTAAACAACCAGACTAGTATTTTTAATACTTAGCATAATATCATACTTTAAGAAAAAAATTACATACAGATTGTTTTTCCCCCCTAGAGTTAAAATATAAATGGATTGTTTTCTGCATTTTGAGTTTTTCTATTTAAGAGATTTAACTGGAGCAATAGGTGTATTTAATTTATTGCAACTAAAATATAGACTACAATAGACTACCATTTAACATCTTGACATTGGCATCATTCATGAGCTCAGTTTAGTTATCAAGGTCATACAGTTGCTTAAGCAGTGCTTGACTCAATATGGTAGTTGTGAGACGTAATCTTTCTAGTGCATGTCTGAGAACTGAAAGACAAGCGTGTCATTTTCTCTTCTTGCTGTTGACAGCACGTGTGATCAGGGGCAGTGCATAACTAGATGTGGAAGAGGCAAGGTAGGACTATTATAGGAATTGCTTCAGATCCCAGCTACCTTAAAATCCTTAGATAATAGGAAATCAAGTGAGCTCCGCTGTCTAGGGAAATGCTTTCTTCATCACAATGAAAAAAGTTTTAAACCAAAACTAAGTTTTCCCTTCCCAGACCGTAATACTTGCTATTAGAGAACTCATTTGTCCATGTGCTTAGAGTTCCAGACTTCTGTGCTCAGAGTGAGAGTGAAGCAGCAGAGAGCCTCCAAATGGTAGACTAAAGGAAGTTTCAGGAAGAAGTATACTACACACCCTCTCTCTGCTGTCTTCCATGCCTCCCCTCTTTCCCACTTCTCCTTTCTCCCTGTCTGTCCTCTCTTCCTGCCTCTCCTCTCCCTGTCTCCCCTCTCTCCCTGCCTCCCACCTCTCTCTTCTCTCCTGTCACTCCCCTCTCCCTCTTATGAAGGGTACTGGTGAGTACGGGTTCTTTCTGACTAGAAACTAGTAGTCAGGTAATGTGGAAATTAAGACTGTGGTTGTGAAAGGCACAAAGATATAATATAAATTTGTTTTAACAAGTGGTATGATATCATAGTGAGTTCTCAATAATATAGAAACTGACTTTTGACTTGGTGAATTTGTGTTTTAAGCATATTGACTTATCATTAGTGTCTTTATTTCTTAAGTTTCATTGTTTGTCAGGCAAAGCAAAGTTCACAGGCAACACATGTTACCATTCTGACAAAATTTGGGTGTTCTGGTACTTTCTGATATTTCAATAGAATAGAGAGTAGGTGGTAATGAAGAGAAAAATTAAATTAATGACCTGAATGGCTTTGATTTTTCTTTCTGTGCTTAGAAGATTAAAAAAAATGTAATTAAATAAAGGAGAGAGGCTATAGAGATGGCTCAGCAGTTAAGAGCATGCAGGGGTCTTCTGAAGAACCAGAGTTAAGTTCCCAGCACCCAGGTTCACTAGAGAATCGGAAAGCCTCTTCTGGCCTCAAAGGGCACTGCACTCAGGCGCATACCCACTGTCTTTCTTAACCCCACCCATAATACATAATTTAAAATTAAAAATAAATTCTTAAAAAAAAAACAGTGAAGGCTGGGGGCAAATAGTTCTGTCAGTCAAGCTGATCTGAGTTAGAATTCCTAGCACATATATAATTGTCATCCTTGGCTACATGCACTTGAAGTTCCAGTTCCTGGGGATATGGGGCACAAGCAGATCCCTAGAGCTCACTGACCATCTAGCACAGTGAATCAACTAGTTCTAGGTTTAGTAATATACCATGTCTCAAAAAGTAAGGCGGAGGGCCAGTGAGATGGCTCAAAGGGTAAAGGTGCCCACGCTTGGCAACCTGAGTTCAATCCTTGGGACCCAGATGGTCGAGGGAGAGGACCAGCTGCCACAAGTTGTCTTCCAACTTCAATTTGTGCATTCTGATATGCATGTACATGTGTATAGACATAACTACAGAGAGATAACTGTCATCTAAAAATTAAAGTGAGGAATAATTGAGATAGACATGAGTACACCTGTACACATGTGTACATACATGAGTACATGCATACCTTAGCCTAAGTATAATAAAAGACTGAATTGATGGTACCCTACAGGAGATGTAAGCACATACCATCAGTACAGTAACTTAAAATGATTCAGCCATCTATCTTTATTATCTTATGGACTGCTCCCGAGCAGCGTGTTGTAATTATTGCCATTGCTAAGAGTCATCTCTAGGGGCTGAGAATGTAATTTAGTGATAAAGCACTTGCATAACAAGTATAAAGCCCTAACTTCAGTCCTTAGCACTGTGGAGGAAAACAGCCCATAGAATACATAGAACATTTTTTTTCCTTAATTTTTTTGTCTATCAGGGAGAAAATTGTTTCTAAAAATGTACCTTGTACAATGTTGATTAGAACGGTTTTGAAAATTTGGGCTTAAAGAAATATACTTCTTTGTATATTTAAAGCATTGAATGTTCTAAACTAATGTAAGTAGCATTGTTCTGGTTTTTTGTTTGTTTGTTTGGTTGGTTGGTTTTTCGAGACAGGGTTTCTCTGTATAGCCCTGGCTGTCCTGGTACTCAGTCTGTTGACCAGGCTGGCCTCAAACTCAGAGATCCACCTGCCTCTGCCTCTGCCTCTGCCTCCCAAGTGCTGGGATTGAAGGAATGTCCCACCACCGCCCAGCGCATTGTTCTGTTTTAACAATGCAGTTGTTGTGTTTACTTCCATAACAAGTAATTATAAAGTATTTTAAAATACTATTAAAATACTACTGTTGTTTCAGAGCTTCATATCTAAGTCCTGATTTTCTCTTGTATATCAACCTAAATAACTAAAGCAACAAATTAGGCGTATAAACATAAATGAACTAGTCTGCCTTTTATTCAGTCAGTCCTTGAGCACATTTGCAAAAAAGTGTAAAAACAGTGTCATTCTTTTAGATTTTTATTGAAAATAGTTGTTTCATTAAAATGCATTTTTATATCAGTATGTGGTAGATTTTAATTTCTAATATAATAGATGTTGACATAACCTATATGTATTCTCAGTACTTTTTCAGTCTCAAGAGATCGTCATATAAAAAATCGATAATTTTTTAATGCTACAAGGTAATAAATATCCAGTCTTAAAGTGCCTTAAGTTTATTTTGGATTCTTCTTGTTTCTAAAATTATTTAATTTTTGTAACGAGGCCAGCATGTAATGTCCTTAGTATTCTCATAGGAGTGGGACATAGCAGATCTAAAATGGTTTCTAATCTCGCTATTAAGAGTCTTCTTTGTGACTCCATTATGCTTTCCTCTAGAGAGTCTTAGGTACTAAAAATAATTGGAAGTCAGAATTAGAAGTAAGTCACTAGAGTCAAAAATGAAGTTTTTCGATACTGTTAAGGTGAAGTAGGACAGTGATTTAAGCATGCTCTGTTCTTACAGTTCGCCATGCATGATATGATAGAGTGCCTGAATCAAATCTATAGACTTTGGGATTGTTGTTTTGTTAAAGCATTTCTTAAATCTTAACCCAGTTATATTAAATAGAACGAAAATAATCACTTAATCTCTGTCTTCCATATCATTCTTAAAACTATCAAAAACTTGTGGAAATAGCTGTAAAAATGAACAATACTGGCTTCTGGGATAACTCATCAATCTCTCACTGTAGACAAGTTTTTAAAAATGCTTCCTGTTCATCCTGCAGTTATCAATGAACTAAAACGATTCTAGGAATCCACATGCTTTATTGTTGACCCATTTCACAGCACCATGGAGAAACTAGAAGAAAGTTCAGGTTCACAGGCGAAGAATGTTTGGAGGCTTACGAAAAGTACTCAGAATCACACAGATAATTCAAGTTTTCTTAAGTTTAATACTGATATAGATTTATCTTTTAGCAGGAAACATAAATACAGCCTCTCAAATTCTAATTTTTAAAGGGTGGGGTCTATCAACACCATCTAGCTTTAGCATCGATTACAATGGACAGTTTGTGTTGTACATGACTACTTTGTGTAATTAAGTTAGTCACTTGAATACACCTTGTGTAGGTTACTGTGTTCCTACGTAACATAGACCTATTTTTCTCTACTTAAGTTTTCCTAATATTTTACTGTGGAATTATGCCTAATTTGTAATGAAATATAATATATTTGTCTAAATCATATGACTGCAGTCAATTTTGACATAACTTTTGACTATAGATAAGAATATTATTATAAACATGTCCAAAGGTTAAGAATTTATTTATGAGCCTTGTGGTGGTGGCATACACCTTTCACCCTAGCATTTGGGAGATAGAGGCAGGTGGATCTCTGAGTTTGAATACATCCTATTCTATAGAGTGATTTTCAAGATAACTAGGGCTATACAGAGAAAGTTTGACTTGGGGAAAGGAAGGAAAGGAGAGGGAGGGGGAGGAGGGAGGCATGGGAATTTTAAAGTTTTCGTAATAATTTTGAAAAACTTAAGGATAATTTAAAATGCAGTTCTAACATTAAGTAAAGATGTTTAGACTACAAAGGGGAAGCTATAGGTATGGAGTGAAGATTCTGTAATGCCATATGTAACTGCTATACATTTTATAGAACAGAAACAGAAAAAATAACAGGATGCTGAGGCAATAGATTCCTATGAATCAGCACCATGTCTAGGAAACTCTTAGTATTATTGGTTCTTAGACCCTAAATTATATTTGGAGGGAATTTGTGAGTTCCCTAAATAAGACATATTTAAGTAGATTCATAGAGGCTAAGAATTTAAGCCAGAAAAAAAAAATGAAGGTAATATTGACCACTTACAGGATTTGAGAGGAGACACGCGAACTTATATGCTGATCACTGAGTTGTAGCTTTCTACAAATATCTGCCTATAATTTTGCATATTTGGATAATTACAGCCTGAGACAGTTGGAAACTATTTGCATTTATTGAAGTCAAAGCCAGTTATACCTGCTATTTAAGATTTACAGTGGCCTTGCCCTTGTGGGTATTTGTTTTCTACTGTCACCAGTTTGGATTGCTCTTGTAGCACATCCTAATAGTAATGGGTATTTGAAGTAATCGCTTTAGTATATTTATAAAAGGAAGTAGTCCTTTGTGGCCAAATGACTTTTAATATATTTAAGGAACTAACATAAAAGTTATACTTAATCATATAATATGTAGTTATTATTAAGGTATGTTTTTCATTTCACAGTACAAATGAGTCAGCAGTTCATATTAAACCATTTTAAAGAAGCAAAGGATAATTCGGAACTTGGAAATTGCTAGCTCCCTTTACTTTGATATTAGATACCCTCACTTCCAAGAGCCATCTTTAGATCTTTCCTTGAGGAAATAATTTTTGTATGCTTTAAGATCTAGTGGCCTCTAGTGGTAATGTGATGCTATAGTTTTAGTCCCAATTCTTATGAATATAAATCCATTTTGTAGATGTAGTCACTCAGCTCTTCACTTTGCTTATTCAGTTCTTGATTAATTGTATTCTCAAATCCTCTTCATCCCTAGACTAGAAATCCTTGTCCTTTCTTCTTTTCTCTGTTATCCCTGCTCCTATATTTTTAGTAATATTGGTTTAGTTCTGAAACCACCTCCCATTGTCTCAATGTAAACTGTGTTAATTTCTATATTAAGTTTATGGTACGTTTTCATCTTGGAATGTTTGAGCTTTTCTGCAGATTGTAGGACCAAGTCTTCCTTATTACCCCATTATAATAGTTTTTAAAAGTAATTTCAGTTCATTGAGATTCATGTTTAGAATCACTTCTATTAATTCACCATATAAGAATCTTATATTTGAAATATTGGTGTACTAGGCATGAGAATGGTTCATTAATTGGTTTTTATTTTTGCTACACAGATGTAAAAGGCCCACCAACTCACCGTCTGTCTTGTGGTCAGTCACCCTACACTGAGACAACCTCGTGGGAGAGGAAGTACTGCATCCTCACAGACAGCCAGTTGGTGTTGCTCAACAAGGAGAAGGAGGTGAGATACAAGGCTACTACTCATTTCTAAGCACATTTCTGAAATTACATACCTTTTAGTTGTATTTTGATAAAAGTGCATTGTAAAACACAGACTCTAGCAACCATAAACTATAGTCTAAGTAGGTGCTATTGTTATAATGATATGCTGCTGCAATGAAATAGCATGCTCCACAGGCAAGGCTGGATTTTGAGTAGGAAAACAATAAAGATCACACTGAGTTGATAAATTTGGAATGGGAAGGCATTAGAGTGTGGAAATCTGGTCCTGCAAATAGTCTAGATGGGCAAAATTACCTGATTACTCCTGCGCTGACTAGTTTTATGTCAGCTTCACACAAGATAGTCATTTTGGCAGAAAATGCTCAGTGGAGAAAATGCCCTCCATCAGATTGGCGGTGAGCAAGCCTGTGGTGCGTTTTCTTGATTGATGTTGGAGGGGTTAGGACTGGTGGTTCTAAATACTATGAAAAAGCAGGCTGAACCAGTCATGAGGTGCAGCCCCATAAGCAGCAGTCCTCTCTGGCTTCTGCATCAGCCTCTAGGTTCCTGCCGTGTTTGAGTTCCACCCTGACTTCCCTCAGTGATGCACTACAGTTTGAAGCTATAAGCTGATATAAACCCTTATTTCCTGTGTCACTTTTGGTAGCTGTGTTTTACCATAGTAGTAGAAACCCTAAGTAAGACAAAACCCATCACCAAAACGCTCCTGCTCAGTTAAGTACTATCTTAGTTAGGGTTTCTGTGGCTGTGAAGAGACACCATGCCCATAGCAATTCTTATGAAGGTGCAGTATTGTCATAGTGGGAAGCATGGTGGCACATAGGCCAGACATGGTGCTCGATCTGCATGCAGCAGGAAGGTACAGTAAGCCACTAGGCCTGGGTGGAGCATCTGAAACCTCAAAGCGTGCCCTCCAGTGAATGTCACACCTCCTAATAGGTCTGCTCCCTGTGGACCTATGGGTACCATTTTTATTCAAACTACCACAAGTACTCCTTTCTGGGTCCTCTTCATCTTTTATAGAATATCATATGTCCTTTTCCTTTTTTTATGGGGAGTTGGGAGATGAATATTGGGAATAGAACCTTGGAAATTCTGCATATCAGTCAAGTATTTTATCACTGAACTACATCCTTAGCCCATTTTTCTTCTGAGGCTAGCTGTTATAAGTAATTCTAGATGTTGGAGAACCTTCATTCCCTACATTTATCTCTTGTTTTGGGTCTGTATATTTTCACTTTCTGACCTTATCTTCACTCATATTTCCCACCTCTTGAAACAATTCATTTCCTGCTACAACTTAGGATAGAACTGCTGTTTCTTCTGCCTTGTCTCTGTACGGTCTCTTAACTTAATGGTTGAGTAACACACTGTTGTGCATGTATGGCACATTTTTTTTTTTAATCCATTTAGCTTTTGATGGATAACTAGTTTGGGTGCTGGAAATTTTGAGGAGTCCTATATGAGTTGCCAAACGTTTTCAGAGACATCTGGGACCCTTCTTGGGGCTCTTAGTCTTCTTGATAAAGTATTATCAAGAACATACTCTGAAAGAAGCTTGAGGACAATTTTATTAAGGTTTTTTAAAAAAAAATCCCAGAGCAGGCAAGCTTCAAATCTCATCAGTCACATGGAGGAGGAAGATAGAGAAGAAAAAGAAAAAGTCATTCTATTTGACTGAAGTGAGCTTGGAGGGGTTAGGCCACAGGGCAGAGATGTTGCCACATGGTGGGGAGGAGAGCTTTAGAAAAGGAGTAAGGAAGCCCAGAGTATCAGAAAGAACAAACTTAGGTGCTGCTCAGCATCAGAAAGAGACAGAGGAGAAAAAGGAGACAGAGGAGAAAAAAGGAGAGGAAGAAAGAAAAAGTTAGGCCTTTCTGAGTCAGAACTCAGAAAGTTGGAAGACCCAGCAGAACCCCATAGTGGTTTATAGGGACTGGGTTTGGGGGTGAGAATTCTGGGAAGGAAAAGTATATTATCTCATTAAAGGGATAGTTATTCCTACTATCTATTTAGCATTTAAGATCAATCGTAAGATGAATCTGCCTTTGGGATGGGTGGTCCCTTGATTGCCTGGTCCAGCTTGATTAACTCTTTTAT
This sequence comes from Mastomys coucha, assembly GCF_008632895.1. NCBI lineage: Eukaryota > Metazoa > Chordata > Mammalia > Rodentia > Muridae > Mastomys > Mastomys coucha. Next base: position 54,507,723 of record NW_022196891.1, on the reverse strand, counting down.
CTAGAGGTGGATTACATTCCTTTGAGGAGCAGGCAACAGCTTTCCCATTATGGGTCTTCCATGCTTCCCTAACATTGTGGATAGCGTTGTAATAAATATGTGAGTGCAGAAAACCGTTATAGTAGTATACTTCTCTCCGGTTATATATTTTGTATTTTTATCTACAACTTCTGATATAACTGCATGGATTTAGTTTTATAGCATTTGTCACCTTATAAAATAGTAAATAATTTATTATGTTATTATCACTTGTTCTACTTTAAGCTTTAAAACAGGCTTTTTTTTGTTTAGAGGTGTATCCCCAGTGTTTATAAGTTTATGATGAAAGAATGGAAGGGAGGGAGGGAAAGAGGGAAGGAGGAAAGAAGAAAGGAAGGAATGAAAAGAAAGTAATTGTTTTGGGAGGTTTTGTTTTGTATATAAATATGACTTTAAACTTGCTTGGTAAGTCCAAAATATCCTCAAACTCAAGATCTTCCTTATTGAGCCTTGTAAATGTCAAGATTACAGGCATGTGCTATCACACCTGACAGTAATTCCTTGTCTGCATTTATGGAACAAATTTTGCAAGACAAAACAAAAAAGAACCAAACAAAACAAACCAAACAGTTTATAAACTTTGTTCCCCAAATATCTTATTCTTTCATATATCCTTGAAATCTCTTCCATCCCTTTCCCCCATGTTTAGTGTGTTAGTCCACTTTCTATTTATACAACATAAACTTGAGGTAGGAAACTTCCATGAGGAAAGGGTTACTTTGACTCAGTTTTGCAGGTTCCACTCTGAGCAGTTGGTCTCCTTGTGTCTGGGTGAGTAGTGAGGCAGCACATCCTGGCCACAATGTGTAACAAAGCAGAACTGCTTACTTTCCCCTGAGAAGCAATCAAGAAGATGCAGTCTATGAGCCTTGCCACTGTTGCCTTTTTGGGCATGCTCCCCACTAGTCTAAAGACCCCTCAGTGGGCCCCACTTCTGAAAGTGTCCACTGTCTCCTGATTCTGTGAACACTTAAGAATTTATACTGCCATATATATAAGCCTACTTAGAACATGTAAGCATCTTTTTTCCTAAAGCTAAATCATGTACCACAATGTAGTATCCTGTATTATTGAACATCTAACACACAGTGATGAGTCCCAAAGGAGCAGTCCCATTGCAGTAGTTAAGATAAATATAAAATCATCACTATTTCAAACTAGGTAGAGGAGTAATTTTACAATGTTCTGGATGTACTAAATGCCGTTGAACTCTTCACTTTTAAATGCTAGATTTTATATGAATTTTAAGTATATCATCCAGAAACATCTAACAAACAGTAAAACATTCCAAACTTTTGGAAAAGTTTGCAAAATAGCCGGGCAGTGGTGGCTCACACCTTTAACCCCAGCACTTGGGAGGCAGAGGCAGGAGAATTTCTGAGTTCGAGGCCAGCCTGGTCTACAGAGTGAGTAGGGCTACACAGAGAAACCTTGTCTGTAAAAACAAAAACAAAAAAGTTTGCAAAATAAAAAGTAATAGCTAGCAAGAACCAACTAATCAAGAACAGTGAAGGTCATGATAAAGAATTCTATCTTTACTTTTTAAAATGATCTAGATCATAGAAAGTATTCATTAGGTTAATGATATCTTCTGATTTGTCTCTTATCTTGGAGTTTTACAGCTGTGAACATGCACCAAGACCAAGGTCTTATAAAAGACAACATTTAATTGGGGCTGGCTGGCTTTCAGGTTCGGTGGTTTACTCTATTATCATTAAGGTGGGAGCAGGGCAGCATCCAGGCAGGCATGGTGCTCTGAAGGCAAGCAGAAGACTAGTTTTCAGGCAGCTAGGAGGAAGGTCTCCAAGCCCACCCACCATGACACCAAAAGTCCTCCAAGGGCACACCTCCTCCAACAAGGCCACACCTCCTCCAACAAGGCCACACCTCCTGATAGAGCCATTCCATGGGTCAACAGTATTCAGACCACCACATTTCTTAAAGAATTCTACTGGTCGCCGGGCGGTGGTGGTGCAGGCCTTTAATCCCAGCACTTGGGAGGTGAGGCAGGTGGATTTCAGAGTTCGAGGCCAGCCTGTTCTGAGGTCGAGGCCAGCCTAGTCTACAGAGTGAGTTCCAGGACAGCCAAGGCTACACAGAGAAACACTCTCAAAAAAAAAAAAAATAATAATTCTATTGGTCATGTGGAACAATGAGTAAAGAAGAATGGAAACAATTAGTTGAGCTAGAAAGAAGAATATTTCATTGAGCCAAGTAAGGAATGGTGAAAAGATGATGCATTTGTTTAAAATAGAATCTACTGCCTGAAACAGGCAGTTTTGTTCTACCACTATTAAATCAGAAATGTTTAATTAAGTCTTTTTTAAAAAATGAGACCATTGTTGTACCTCTTACTTAAAGAAGTTTTATATTTTGTTAATTTTACTGGAGGAAATTATTGGAAATTCATTTTTATGGTATGATTATGATATAATACTTTCTACCTTTTATTCACACAGAAGAATTATAATGAGGATAATTTGAAACATCTTTTGAATAATTGACAGTTTCTTGAAAAGCTTAATGACTTTCCTGCTAAAATTATCTTAAAAGGCTGTTTTAAACTTTAATCAGCTTATTTTGGAAGTGTTTATTTCTGTGTTTAAAAGAAAATCAAAAGAACCCTGTAAGAATTTAAGCTGAATCCTTAGCCAGGCACTGATGGAGTATGCGAAGGATGTAATAGTCTAGTATCATTCTATCATATATGTATATTGTGTGTCTGTGTGTGAATGTGTGCGTGTGTGCATGTGTGTGAGTGTGTGTGTATGTTTCAATGCCCTCTTTTATCTCTGAGTGTTTCTTGTCAGATTGGGTAAAGTCTATTTGAGGGATATACATGGAGAATGTTAAGAACACCAAATATAGCAGAAGGGTAGATCTGGGCAGAATGACGAAAGAGAAATTTACCAAAAATGTCACCTTGAAAAATAACTCACTGGTTCAGTGAATTACTTGTATGCAAATTGCATGGCAAATGATATTGCATATGTGTTATGAAATTTATTTTCTTGCATAGGTCCAAGGAGAAATCCAAATGACTTGATCCAAAGCCAGTTCAAAGAAGGTATATGAGGCCTTTGAGGAACTCTTGAGTTCTATTTTCCTTTCAAGAGATAAGACCAAGTAAACTACAGACTAAGGAGTAGAGGGAAAACAATAAGAGGAAACAAAACAAAACAAAACAAATATGCCCCTCTCAGGTATAGTCAGCATAAAAATCCAGAAGAAACCTGAGTTTGTAAGCTTCTTTTAGCAACAGTAACCTATTAGAGTAAATCAAGCTCTGTTTTGTTGAAAGCTATCTCTGCTTTGTATGTTTTGGATTTTTAAAAAATAGTTTATTAATTTATTTTATTTGTACTCGTGTTTTATATGCATGTATACCTGCACACCAGAAGAGGGCATTGGATCCCATGGGACTATAGTTACAGATAGTTGTGAGCTGCCATGTAGGTGCTGGGAATTAAACCTAGGACCACTGCAGGAGCACCCAAGGATCTTAAACACCAAGCCATCTCTCTGGTCCCCATTGTCTGGCATTTTTAAGGCTGGATTCTAGTTGTGTAGGCAGCAAGGTAGTCATCATGTAATTTTAAAACATTTCAATATAATTTGCTTGAAGATATATTTATCTTGTATATATTGATTGTAAGTATTAGTTGGACTGTGCAAAACAGCTGAAAATTACCTGCCATTTACTCTGTGGTTTGATACCTGGGGCATATTTCATTCCTAATTCTTTTTTTAACACATGTATTATTTTCCTGTTTGTGCATTTCTATGTTACAAGGATAAAAACACAGTTCTTCTTTTCTATACCAAACTTGGTGATGGAAAGAAGACAAAAAATGAGGCTGGAGCGATAACTTAGCAGCTAAAGACACTTACTGCTTGTATATGCAAAGGATCCAGGTTCAGTTCCAAGCACCAGTGTGGATGGTTCACAGTGATCGGTAACTCCAGTTAAGGGGGACTCTTCTGCCCTTTGTGGGTGCCTATCTGTATACATGTGGTACACATGCACATAAAATAATTAAACAAATATTGTTAAAATGATATTTGATGAATAATATAGTTTAACTGGAAATTAGAAAATATTCAATTACTAAAGAACCCTGATTTCATTAAATATATCATTTTCAGTTTATTGGCAGTGGGGGTTACCAAAGGATGCTTTATTAGAAGGGGACTTAATTTTAAAAAGAAGAGCTCTGATTATTAATCTGTAGTATATATCGAAAGAGAAAGCAGTAAGTAGGAAGACTAGTCAAGAGCCTACTTTTTCACATATCTAAAGCCTTGGGTGGCTTCCCAGTGCCCCTTGAATTATATACACGACCTGTGGTGTTTTGTGTGGACATGATAGACTTTGGTGTTCTACTCTGCTTCTATCTCTTAAGAAGCTTTAGCCAATTTGCCTATTCCTCTTCCAAAACACATTAAAGAAAAAAAAAAAAACTTGCATGCTAACTAGCCTCTTCCCTAAATGCCTTTGCCTAAAATGTCCTCATCCTATCCATAAAAGATTTACTCATTCATTTGTGGGTTGTGGCTATTTTACGATTTAGGGAGTAGCTAGTAAGGTGCAAATGCTTAATTTATATTAAATTAGTTGAAAGTTATAAATTAGAATAATAATTAGAGTAATAAAAGATTGTTATGGGAGGAAAATAAGACAGTTATATTTTAATGGCCAATTAGGGCAGTAGTGCAGAGGGAAGAGTCTTGGAAATGCCAGTTTCTCTTGAACTGTAGGGTTAATAGGAGTTTATCTGACAGGTACAGAGTAGAAAAGACATGAGCAATCCTGAACTGTAGGGTTAATAGGAGTTTATCTGACAGGTACAGAATAGAAAAGACATGAGCAACAGAATTTACAGTTGAGAGAATAAATAAAACAGGGGCACTGCACTGTAAAGTAGGGCAAGCACTTTGGTATTCCTGGACTGTAAAGTCTGGAACTGGACACAGATTGAGTGGCTAGATTGTTGGAAACCTGTGTTCTGTAGTGAGGAGAACTTTATGGGGTAGTACTTTTGAACAGTATCACTGTAGAAGAGCCATGTACAATTCCTAAAGAGTAATAAAGAATATTGTGCTCTAGTTGAAGTACAAAGGTTCTCCTCCATCTCCTGCAAACATCCTCTCCTTTAAAAATCTCTGGTAGAGCAAGGGATCACCACTGAAGGGTGGTCACCCTCAGAATAACATGATTGCATTTGCTTCTGAAACTACTCATGTATATAAAACGTACGAGGGGCAGACACCAGTAAAGAAACGGTTTTAAAAATTTGGATAAAAGAAAATAAGTATGTGTTATGATAGAGTAATTGATAAAAGACTAACCCTATTCTGAAAACAACAAAAACAGCCCTTCTACAATATACATTGCATTCAGTCATTGGCTAACGGGCAGCTTAACACAGCAATGATCACTTTACTGCAGGTAAGTGGTATGTACTTTTTCCCAGATAGGGCATATCAATTTGAGTTTCAAGCTGAGGAAGTAGAGAACTTCTGGAGAAGTGCAGTTCTTTTTTTGATTCAATAAAGTTTTATTTTCCCAAATGTACAGCTGATTGAACCTGTTCATGCATCTTCACCAGCAGCTGGGGCATCTCCACCCTTTGTGTTTCTAGTGTAAATTACTTGGGCTCTGTGCTTTGAAACCAGCTTGATAAGTCCTTTACTAAGTAGCTCCTGGAGGGCTGCCCTGGCCAAGGAACCTCGAATCTTCAGTCTCTCCGAGACCACAGCTGGGTGATAAGCTTATAGTTGGGAACTTCCTCACAGAGCTTGTCGTATGTAGCTTTGTCAAACAGGACAAGATTGTTCAACTTGTCCCGAACTTTGCCTTTGGACCACTTCTTCTTTTTGGCCTTGCCACCAGATTTATTTACTGGGTCTTTGTCTTTTTTGGCCGACTTTCTTCTTCTTGTCGTCTTTGGGCGGCATGGCGAAGCTCAGAGAGTCGGGTGGACCACCGCAGCCTAAGATGTCGGAAGAAAAGGGAGAAGTGCAGTTCTACTGAACAGAATATCCAGGAGACTTTGGCCAAGGGTTTGACTATGTTTTTGCAGGGAAGGTTTTTCAAAGGACAACTAAAGATTGAGAAGACAAAAGATACTCACTGGCAGGCTGAACAGAGAGACCTGAACTTGCTGGTGAAAGACTTCTTTAAAATCTCACCATTCTTGGAATCCATGGAAGGCCACACCTCAAAAGCACAGAAATTGAGGTTTAGTAGAATGAAGTGGTTTGTGTTTCTTGCTTTACTTAATAGCTCTGACCAAGATTTAAGAAGAAAATAGTTAGAGACACTGAGAATGGATTTAGATAGATTTAACAGTCCTCAACTTTGTCTGCCTAGAATAGTCCTGTTTCAAACGTCCCGGATGACTCTAATTTGCAGTGATGGCTGAGGTCTTCTATATAGATGGCACTTTGAGATGCTTATTCATAGTGTAGGAAGGAGAGAAAACTACACCGTAAGGCAGATCTGTCAGCCCTGAGTGAGCATCTGAATCTTGTTAAAACAGTGTTGAGCTCTACCGCCAGTTTTGATGAGCTCTACTGCCACAGTTTTGATTTAGCAGGTGTGGGAGGAGCCTCAGAAGCTGAATTATAAAAGTCCGTTGAGCTTAGAATAAATTGAAATTAATTTCCTTATAATTCTAAGCAAGGAGAAAGAATTTTCTAGGAAGCATATGTGTAGATATATGAATATATGTTAGTATTAAATATACTTGCTCTGCAGGTGTCATAGACAGTTAACCAAGACAGTTGCATTTTATTTTGTTATGAATACTTCTTAGAAACCATTGAAGCTACTCATTCCTTATAGATTTCTGCCTCCTCCTCTACAGAAGGTGAGAATTGAAGTGCTTAGTTCTTTTCCTTTTTATTGAATCCAGAGTGATTCAGAAGCCCAGTCCAAGATCAAAGAAATGTTAAAAAGCATTCTCATGTCATAAGAACTGGGAGATGTGTGAGTTCTTAAGAACAGCTTTTAAACCATAGTATGAAATGGTAAAGTCAATGTAGGACAATCAGAACAGAATACACTGATATCTGAACCATAGTATGAAATGGTAAAGTCAATGTAGGACAGTCAGAACAGAATACATTGATATCTGAACCATAGTATGAAATGGTAAAGTCAATGTAGGACAATCAGAACAGAATACATTGATATCTGAAACAGTTTTTGTCTTAGCAGAATGCTAGGATTTGTGAACTCTTAATTTGGTTCATTTGAACAGAACAAAATTACCAATAAATTTGGCATCTTTAAAATACTGTATCTAAGGAGCAATCTTGAGTAATATTCTTAAGAAATGTAGGGAGACTGGAGAGATGGTTCAATGGTAGGAATACTTGCTGCTGTTACAGAGGACCTGAGTTTAGTTGCCAGCATTCAGATAAGGTGACTTATAGCTGCTTTTAACTCCAGTTTCAGGGGCTCTGTCAGCGCCCTCTCCTAGCTTCTGTGGGCATGCAGATCACCCAAGAATACATGCGTACATGCTCAACATTAAATGAATAAATGTGTATATAAAATTTAAAAAGAAATTTCAATTTAGAACATAAATTTTCATGATATTCTCCTTTCTTTGACTCAAGAATAAAATTACCTAAGTTTTCAGAGTAAATACTTTAAACAAAACGTATGATCATAGTTTATCTATGCTAAGATTTGGAGAAAATAATTGACAATAAAATTTGGGTTCAAATAGCAAGACTGATGTATTTCTTTCTTTATATAGTGAAAACCAAGCAGATAGTAGGAAGTTTTTTTCATGGCTATGGCAGGGTAGGGGAATTACCTGCTCCTGAAACACTATAAACAGCTAATGATTCTGCAGTGCTTAGATGCTTTTTCAGATAGTTTATTTGCTCAGTGATCCAAATTTTTCCTTTCTAAATTTACTCCCTTAGTTTCTACTTTTGAGGCAAGTAAAAAGTTACTTTTGCTTTTTAAAATTAAAAATCAATTCACCTTTCTGTGCCACTCTTTAATTATTTAAGCAGAGACAGTATAGTTTACTTCTGAACGGGAGGGATGGATGACTTAGGCTAGTGTTCATGGAGTTTTGTTTTATTTAGTATTTTAGGAAGAGCTTTGTCATTATTGATTATATGGTTTCGGTCTTCATAATTTTATCTTTCTTAATTACCCTTTGATTTCTGAATGTACAGAGTAAGCTTAGTTACTGTAGTAAAGGGAGAATACCACTTAGTCCTGTAGAGGGTGTAAAATTTCAGCACTAAGGAAGTGCTTGGATATCCGTTCTTTAGGTGCTTCACAATGATCAGAAAGCTATAATGTCCTTGACTCCAGTCACAGGGATTGGATTACTGAGCATTGCACAAGTCAGGTCCAGGTGTGCCTGCTTCTGCTTTGTTGGAACATTTGATGTGATGCATGCTGATTGTTGTCCTTGGAATACCAGGTGTCACAGAGGATGGTCTTAATGTCTCTTCGTATGCAGGATTATCTGTTTTCCCTCTAATGATTAATATTGTCTACTGTTAAAGTCATTTCCCCTTAGGTAAGCTTAACACGATACAATTCTGCAAACCTTATTTTGTTTCTTTTCTCTTTTACATCTACAGCACATTTTGGAGCAGGTTTTGAATGTGGTATAAGGGATAAATTAAATCTTACACCCTTGCTCCTCTTAAAGAATATTTGTTTGACTCAGCACCAGTGCCTGAAAAGATACCCCCTGAACCCCCATGCTCTACTGGGCTCCCTTTGTTAACAGCATGTATCCTATATTTTCTTAGTAAGAATTAAAAGTTAGTCATTATTAGCTGTGATTTCTTAAAAACAATTCAAGAAGCATAAGAAATTTATTACTGATTAGTTATTGACATACTTTACCAAATTAATACAATTTGTGATGAAAGTTAGAAAATACCATTTGTAGGGCTGGAGAGATGGCTCTGATTGCTCTTCCAGAGGTCCTGAGTTCAATTTCCAAAAACCACATGGTGCCTCACAACCATGTGCAATAGGATCCAATTTCTTCTGGTGTGTCTGAAGAAAGCAACAGTGTACTCACATATATTAAATAAACCTTTTTAAAAAAAGAAAATATATTTGCCTGTTACCCCCAAATTTAGCATTACAATATAGTCTATAGATTTGGTTTTTATAGTTTTACTTATCTATGATCAAATATAATTGAGAAATATTATGTGAGAAATACCAGAAGTTAACAATTTTAATTTTTAAATTGTTGTGTTCTGCACAGTATCTTTAAATAGTGTTCTTCTTATGGTGCTTGTACTTAAATATCCTCATTTTACTTTAGAGTAACCAAAACATAGGAGACTAACCAAAGAAGCTGGCAGTCTCCTATTCCAAAGAGAAGCTATGAAGTGCTTCCATTTCATGAAAAGATAAAAATGTGGGACTGGAGAGATGGCTCAGCAGTTAAGAGCACCGATTGTTCTTCCAGAAGTCCTGAGTTCAATTCCCACTAATTACATGGTGGCTCACAACCATCTGTAATAGGATCTGCCCTCTTCTGGTGTGTCCGAAGACAGCAACAGTGTACTCACATAAAAGAAATAAATACATCTTAAAAAAAGAAAAGATAAAAATATGATTAAGTACATTGAAATGTGGCAGGTAATGGAGAAAAAGAGAAAATACATTCTTGTAACTATATGTTGTTCTGCTTTATTAATTATTGTTCTTAATGTCTTACTGCATGAAACAATAAAATTATCATAGATATTTATAGGGAAACATAGTATGTACAGGGCTCTATACTAGCTGTGCTTTCAGCCTCAGCTGATTCACTGGGCCTTGGGCTTCATCTTCCATAAACGTGAGAAAACTACTAATCCCCATTCCCCAAAGAAGAACCGTTATGCCATCAATTATTCTACAAAAATAACCTGCTGCATAGTTTTTAAGTTCATAGTTCTCATTCACTTAAGCAAATAATCTTTCAGTATGCTTCTGAAACTATAGCAGAAAAATATTTTTTACCTTTT
>NW_022196891.1:54483808-54497660 GCF_008632895.1 Mastomys coucha | reverse complement strand
GGCTAGCCTCGAACTCAGAAATCCGTCTGCCTCTGCCTCCCAAATGCTGAGATTAAAGGCGTGCACTGCCACCACCTGGCTACTTTTTACTATCATAGAAAGTTGCCCCTTTGGGATAAAATCTGCTATTTTATTATTGTACCTGTGCAAATGTCTATATATGTTTGTATTAGAAATGCATTTTATCAACTATATTTAAGTATTTGGTTCTAATACTGAGTAAAAAGTTGTGTGGTAACAAAATCAACTCCATTTTCAGAGAATTTTTGAAGCCTAATTTTATGGTCACCTTTTATTCTAATATTTGCCTTTTTGAATATTGGATAAAATTAAAGCTTCTAAACCAATTTTTGATACAGAGAAGTGTCATAGAATCCTCTGAAGTCTGAAAGCCTAGCTAGTATAAAGCCCTGTATATACCATGTTTTCCCATATATATGTGTGTGTATGTGTATGATAAATTTTCTGTTACATATGGTAAGATATTAACAACAATAATTAATAAAACAGAACAACATAAAGTTACTGGAATACCTTCTCTCTCTCTCTCTCTCTCTCTCTCTCTCTCTCTCTCTCTCCCTCCCTCCCCCCCTGTGTGTCTCTCTCTCTCTCCTTTTATTTATGTGGGTGTTTTATTTTGTTCTCTGAGCTTCCAGAGCAGGCTCACTCCCAGAAAGGATTTGTGCAGACTCCAGCTTAGCTAATTTACATACTCACCTTTCCAGATCCTTCAGTTTTCTTTCTGAATAGCAACTTCCTGCAAAGGAGTTGGTAATCCCTTAACATCTTTTTTACTTCATTTCTACATTCCTCTCCTACTTTCAAATCTCATTCCGCACTACTATCTTCATTAATTAAAAGCATTAATCAGTAAGAACGTAGTTAGACATGTTCATTAATTTGTTTTCTCTCTGTCTCTTGGCTAGATGCCGGTGGAAGGACAGGATCAACAGACAGATTCCACCAAAGGGCGATGTCTGAGGAGAACTGTCAGTGTTCCTTCAGAGGGTCAGTTTCCGGAGTATCCACAAGAGGGCACCACTAAACTAGGTAAGCTAAAGAAGGGAAAGAAATCCCTACATTTTATTGAATGACTAAAGCATTTGTCACTGTTACAGTAAAACAAAGTATTGTATGTTTCTCCTTAAACTATTGTATTCAAATCAATAGCCCATTAATCCAGCTCATCGGAATTATAGCCAACCATCAGCAGTTATTATATGCTAATAAAATTTATCTGTGTGCTACCCAGTAAGATTGCTGTTTGGTGTAGGCAAGTTGAATGGCATATTTTTGTGCTATTGCTCATCTCTGTTTTCAGACACTGTGGGAGTGGCTGGGACACACCCCTTTCGGAGCTGCTGATGTTATTGTGGTTGTCAGAGTAGGCTAATTTAGCTTTGCATGGTCTATATAAATGACTTTCAGATCCATGGTTTGAGTAGGTGATGGGGGAAAATGTTAGCCTCTTCATTTTAGATTAAGGGTAGCTTAGTTACAGAATTCCACTGGTCCCCAATCACCGCCCCCAAAACAGCTAGCCCTTTCCCCATTTTATATCCTATATATCATTTTATGTTTTGCTATTGTTTTCCAATATTTAAATAATTAAACTGGAATACACAATTTAAAGTAATCAAGTGTAATTTGAAAAATAGGACTTGCTTTGGGGTTTTTATATTACATTATTATGTATTTAATGAACCATAAACATTTACTCCTGGATACATGGTAGGTAAGTAAAATCATTTGTTCTTTCTGTGGGGATGGTCAGTGTCTATAATTTTGTGGTTTGTGTTGTGTTTTCTTAACACTTTTTTGTTGTCTAAATGTATTTTGGAATTAATATGGTTTTTACATCTACTTCTCATATTGTCTTATAAAACTTTCTACCTGTTAAAAATATTAGGTTAGCAAATATTCTCTCCCAAGTTTAGAGAAACCATATTCCAGTTATCATGCTTACTTTGAGCCACTTTAGCATATGTTGAAGCCACTTTAGATCCTCATAATACTGAAAACTTGTTGAACTTTATATAAATGTGTATAGCCTGTTTTATTTCACATGCACTGATATTCCATCTTTTGTTTCCTCTTTATTGTTTCTACTGTCTTGAAGCATGCTTAGGTTTTAAGGAAGTATAATCACCTGAAGAGTTATTAGAGAGTTCAGGAAGTGGCAACCAGTGACGATGAAGGAAACTGTTAAGTGTCTGTGGTGTTCCAGGTACTATTCTTAAAGACAAAATAGTATGGCGGCTAGCAAAGGTGACTGGTTGTGAGCCATTTTCTGGCTTTTATTCTGGACCGGTCTGCCAGTTATCCTGACTGATGAGACTTAGTGATAAATTTTCAGTGTTTTTCCTAAAATTAGCACGACAATTGACTCTTATTAATATGAGAGTGGCAAAGCTTATCTCTAAAGAGATTCTTTTCTTTCATGTCAGTTAAATCTTGAATTAGACAGCCTGTTTTACTTTTCTTTACTGGTGAGTTTTATTTTGGCAAGTTACCTTCTCTTGAACATTGTTTTGAATACTTATGTTTGTAACATTTGGTGCTATTTTAAGAATAAAAAAGATGTAGTAAGATTTTAGTATTTTTTTTAACTTAAGATAGAACAAATACATGTAGAAACAAAACTATAAGTATTTAAGATTAATGAAGATTACTGGTATTATCTATGCTGGCAAATAGTCATTGAAAAAATTAATATGCTTAGTAGAACATCATAAAACAATAGCTATCTGGGCTAGGAAAAAGAAATCTAATGTGGTGTGCAAAACTTCTGCACAGAAAATTATAAGAAGGATTTAAATAAATAAAAGTCTGGGAGATAGAGTTGTGCTAAATGTTTGGGAGCTTATGTAGCATGCATGAAACACTGGATTTAATTCAGACTGGGAAGAGAGAGACAGACACACACAGAGAACACCACTTTTGAAAATTAGAAAACAGTATTATTTCATTTCTCAGGATCAAAACTAAAGAATGATATTCCTATATTTCTTTTCCAAGTTATCATATGGATTCTCAATTTCACCTAAATAGCTGGGATATCTGGGAATGGTGGTACATACTTTTAATGTCAACACTCTATAGGCAGAGGCAGATGGATCTATGTGAGTTCGAGGGCAGCCTGGTCTTCAAAGCAAGCTTCAGGCCAGCTAGGACTGCATAGAAACACTGTCTCAAAACAACCACAAAACAAAAGTAAGCCAGGGAACAAGAAAACAAAACAAGAATAGTTAGCCAGGCAGTGGTGGCCCATGCCTTTAATCCCAGCACTTAGGAGGCAGATGCAGGTAAATTCTGAGTTCAAGGCCAGCCTGGTCTACAGAGTGAGTTCCAGGACAGCCAGGACTACACAAAGAAACCCTGTCTCTTGACATCAAGATTTGTTTAAATGTAACGGAATAGGATTAAGAATTCTGAAATCACTGGGCGGTGGTGGCACACGCCTTTAATCCCAGCACTTGGGAGGCAGAGGCTGGCGGATTTCTGAGTTCAAGGCCAGCCTGGTCTACAGAGTGAGTTCCAGGACAGCCAGGGCTACACAGAGAAGCCCTGTCTCTTGACATCAAGATTTGTTTAAATCTAACTGAATAGGATTAAGAATTCTGAAATCGTTGTGCTTTTATGTAAGATGTATATTATAACAAAGGGGGCCTAGTGGAATAGTGGGAGGTCACTCTTTGAGCCATTAGTATCAGGTCAGTCAGGTATACTCATGAAGAGTAAGGGCATGTGTGTCTTCACTTCTTCCCTAAATCATCAACAAAATCAGTTTCAAATCTTCTATAGGTCTAAAAGAAAGAAGTAGCATGATAGTTTTGTAGAATGGTACTGTGCTGATTTTGGATAGAGGGCAGTGTCTTTAGCAGAAGATAAATAACTAATCTTTAAGGAAATCACTGATTCAGTTGATAAAAGTTAGAAACTCTATAAATCAAAACATAAAGTGCAAGTGTGGAGCAGGACAGTGTGTTTCTAAAGACCTAAGACAGGAAAGGGTTGGCCTGATACGTATTCAAGTTTTGTAGTGGAACATGAATGAGAGGATTGGCATAGTATTTACTGGCATAGTATTTACTGAACAATACGCCCAGTGGTGCCTGCTGTCCCATTCATTTAGGTGAAGCTTCAAGTTGCAAAACTAATATGTAGTGTTAGATGTCAGAGTAGTGGTTAGTCTTAGGGAACAGTATGACAAGCTCCTGGGGTCCTCTCAGTGTCCTGTCTGTTGACTCAGGCAGTGGTCTCACAGCTCATGTCCACTTTGGGATAATTCGTTAATCTCGACATGATTCATTTGAGCTGTATGAGTGTTAACTTACCAAATGGGGGCAGGGACATAAATCATGTTGTCAAATAGATGGACTAAATAATAGGACAAGAGAGTGAAGAACTGCCATCACCTTTGTCACATGGTACTAAGGGGAAGCTACGATAAGGACTAAAAAAAATTGTCATAGGATTTAGCAACATTAAGGTTCTTAGTGAATTTAGTCTAAAATAACCGTTTTAATGGTGTATAATAGCAGAAGCCATACTGATATGGCTTGAGAAGATAGTATATTCAGAGATGAAATTGAACAACAGGAGGAGACAATTCACTTTAGATATTACCTGTCAAACGGATGGCAGGTTGATAGATACTCCATAAATATTGAGTGACTGAATGAGTAAGGAAGATTAATGAGGAATAAAGATGAGGAAAGATAAAGGACAGGTATGTTTGTTAATCAGTCATGGTGACAGTATTAGTGTAGTAATATTAATGATTATGCCATTTTATCTTTCTTAGAACTTAAAGCAGTTCATGGGTTAGTCACGTGCCTCTAGTTCTCAATTTGATGAGCCACCAGGAAGTGTGCATATTAGGATTTACATTAATTTTGAAAAGATGCTATTTCAACTTGTTTCCTGTGCTTGTTTGTTACAATTTAATAATGACCAAAATTCCCTTAATCCTTTAGAGTTAGAAGAAAAGGTCTATTAGGTGGATATAATTTTTAAAAAGCTGTTTTCTTCAGTATCTCTGAAAGGTAAACTTTCATTCTGTTTTTTCCAGTAAGGGCATTCTCCTGAGAATCCTCCTGTCAACTACTAAATGTAATTAACAGTATATATAAGATGGAGGAAGAAAAATGTGCCCTTAAAAGTCCTGTTGCCTGTTTGGAATGGGGGAAGGGTGTTGTTTGTTTTAGATGATCATTTCAGTAACATTACTA
The DNA here is from genome assembly GCF_008632895.1 of Mastomys coucha. Lineage (NCBI taxonomy): Eukaryota > Metazoa > Chordata > Mammalia > Rodentia > Muridae > Mastomys > Mastomys coucha. Next base: position 54,492,426 of record NW_022196891.1, on the reverse strand, counting down.
GATACTTACGTTTTAGAATCCATCATAGGCTCTAGGGGTTAGAATTGGAAAAATATGTATTTAAATCCTAATTTTGTGAGCTGCTTTCTATTAAGGAGTCATAGACAATGAGCCCAAGTAGAAAGTGGTGTCATATTGCCTGATCTTGACAAGAACAAAGCAGATACGAAAGCTGGGCACAGGACTAGGGAAGCCACAGTGTCTGGCATGGTCATTTTAGCTTCCTAAGAAAGACCTAAGTGGTGTTTGTAATCACCTGACTGACGTTAGTATGTGTGTCACACTTACAGAAATTTAGGAGTAGGGAATCGAATTAGAGCAGCTGAGTGAACAGCAGATAATCCCAGGAGAGTAGAGGGGAATGAAAAAGGAGAGGACTAGAGTGGTGCTGGGCTCGTGGTCAGCCACACCTTGAGGTTTGGGGTTGTTCAAGACCTTGATTCTTACTCTTCACAGTGCCTTGATAGCAAAGGTGCAGGAATGAGGATCCAGAGTCAAGTCAGGATGCTATTAGAGACAAGAATGATAGCAACTTGAGTATTTACTTTCCCTCAGTATTAGTCTCATGTTCAGCAGATTCCAACCTTGATTTTGTTCCATCAAATACCTTTTTTAAAAAAGATGTATTTACTTATGCATATGGGTGTGTTGTCTGCTTGTACATTTGTACACCAGAAGAGGGTATCAGGTTTTATGGAACTACAGTTATTAGACAGTTATGAACTGCCATATGGGGCTGGGATTTGAACTCAGGACCTCTGAAAGTGCAGCCAGTGCTTTTCACCTCTGAGCCATCACTCCAGCCCCATCAAATTCTTTTCTTGTGAAAATGTAATGTTTTCTGGAATGTTCATTTTCAAGATTTAGAAAATCTAGTAAAACTACTCTATTTTGTGAGCTGCTTTCTATTAAGGAGTCATAGACAACGAGCCCAAGTAAAAAGTGGTGTCATATTGCCTGCATTTGACAAGAACAAAGCAGATACGAAAGCTGGGTCCAGGACTAGGGAAGCCACAGTGTCTGGCATGGTCATTTTAGCTTCCTAAGAAGAAAATCTAGTAAAACTACTCTTCCCCTTAACAATTTCCAGGTTTTAGTTCATTAATCAAAAAGATAATATTTGAGGCCAGAGAGATGGCTTAGTAGTTAAGAGCACTGACTGCTCATACAGAAGACCCACATTTGATTCCCCCAGCACCCACAAGACAGATCACAACTCCAGTTACAAGAGATATGACACCCTCTTCAGGCTTCCATGTGTACCATTCACATGATATACAGTCATACATGTAGGCAAAACATATATACACTAATATACAGTCATACATGCAGGTAAAAATACATGTATATATGTATATATATATACTAAGTGTAATATTTTTAATTTAAAAGATGATGTACAAACTGTTCAGAGTTTTCAGAAATGAGCTGGCTTTGTCAGATGACAGTATTCCTTGTCTACAGACAGTAATAGGAGTTGATTAGTTACAGGAGCATAAGATCTGGAATTTAGTAAATGTTTATTTTTAGTGTAACTGAAACCTATGAAGCCATCCTTTTAAATGAAATATTTCTATCATGCAGAACTCTGGAAATAGAGGAAGGTAAAAGCTTAGCAATGGACGGCTTTATAAGCTTCCCATTTCTTGGCTACTGCCATTTAGTACTTCCTGGTATTTAGCATACGTAGATCGGTCCTGTTATGTGCACCTACTCCCTAAAGCTTGCCAGTTGTAATGGGACACTGACATTCTGCAAGCCAGCATAATAGCAGAGCTGCTTTTACCAACTGTCCCGTCAGGGGTGCCAGGGGACAGAAAGACGCCTTTCTAAGCTTCTCTTTTCCTCTCTATTCTAGCACAGCACATTGTTCATTTCTGTGAAGGTGACTAAGGGCACCTTTCATTAAATTGTGATACAGTTTACAGTTGTTTTATAGTTTTCCACCAGATGGCAGTAAAATGTCTCAAATAAAGGACAATTTTATTTAGGTCCTTTCCATAGACTGGGTTGTTGTTCCCAGTTTGCACATTCAAAATGCAAGGATTGACACCTAAGAACAAGGTAGTAGAGTCCTCTAAAATGACCCCCGGCTACGGATTCTCTTAATCAGCCCTAAAGCACTGTTAACGTATTATAATGCTAGTGTATGCCAATTGATAATATTAGTACACATTAGAGCATGCTAATGTAAATAAAACACTATTGTGATTGGAAGATCAGATATGAACAGCTTTTAAATTCATCCTGGATTTATAGAAATAGAAATAACACATTGAGCTTAACTTCTAATTATATTCCTTACACAAACCAAGTAAAGCTATATTCTAAAGGATTTTACTTTGAAGACCTAGTCCTTTGAGCATATGGAAACAAGAAAGACAAACATTTGTGCATGTGAGTGCACACCTGTGTGCATGCCCATGCCAACACACTAAAAGCTAATAGTAGTTAGGTTGTGGTAAAAAGGCATTTGAAAGAGCCAGATCTTAATGTGGTAACAAAAAAACTACTCATCATTCTTATTTTTTCTGCAAAACCTAACAGTTTGGAAGTAGATGGTATCACACAGTGGCTAATTCATGGGTCATGTTCTCTTTTTCATTTTAGTGCTTTTCCTACTTACACATCTAGCTATATTTTTAGGGAGGAAGAAAAACTCCAGATCCCCAGAACATCTGGATTTTTGAGATACTAGAAAAATTAAAAGTAATTTTACTGTACCATATATAGCGTGAACAAATGAAAGACAATAAAATAAGCAAACAAAAACCAGAAAAACAAGAGTCAAAACAAAAGGTCAACTGGAAATTTAAAAATAACTTTCTCTACTCTCAGAAAGATAATCTGTCATATGCATGTTGCAGGATATTTGATCACACTGTGAGCTCCTAGATAGTGTTACTTGCTGAAAAGAAATGTTTCTAGTTGTGGTGTGGTTCAGCCCTTAGCACACAGCTTTAATCCCTAGGGTTGGAAAAAGACACACCCTTAGTATATACCCTTACTTTCAAACAATAAAGGTAAAGTTAGTTTGGAGAAGAAAGCACCCATGTTTGAAGGTGATGTTTGAAAGTGATGTCTAATTGAGTGGCAGACAAAGTAATGAATTGAGAAAAATTTGACAGAATAGGATACGCCCCTCTCAGGAGAAGAGAGAGGAAAGAGGCAACATAAAAGGGAGCAGCCAGAGGAAGACAGGAAGCAGGAGGCACCTTTCCAGGAGAGTTGTACAGAGACTGGTTGAAGAGAGGACAAGCTAGACACAGGCAAAGACAGACTGAGGCAGAGAAGGAGCCAGAGGATTAGAACAGATTGTCAGAGTTAGAGGCCAAGCAGAGTAAGAGTCAGAGGCTGAGTGAGAAACCAGATTGAAGCAGTCAGTTTGGAGAGGAGTTTGAGCCAGAACAGCTGAGTTGACCAGTCAGCCAGAGTTTAGAGAGAGCTAGAAAGGGAGAGCTTATTTAGCACTAAGTCTCAGAGGCTGAAAACATTCTAGGCTTAGGTAAGATTGTATGGAGTCTGAAAGCTTCCACATCTAGGCTAGGCTTAGGTTAACAGATGGAGGCAGTAAGCCTGGAAGATAAAACATCTACATCAGCTGAATAAAAGATACATTTACATATGCGTGTAACAAGAACTGAATGCTATGCAAAACACTTCTCTTTTTGTGTACTTTTATTTGCTACATAAATGTAAACACAGGACATATTAATGGGATTGGATTTTAAAACACATGTTTATTGCATAGTGTTTAAAAGCAGGCTAAACATACCTGTGTCTTCAAACATTTGCCTTATGATGTAAACTTTAAAAACTCTTATAGCTTTCTGAAATCCAGAGTGCACTGTTTTTATCTGTAGTCACCATACTGTGTAAAAGCACACCTGAACTTGCTCATCTCTAACTGTGACTTAGTACCCAGTGGCCAAGTGCTCTCTTACCTGTCTAGCCTACATAAACACAAATCTACTTGGAACTTTATTGAAATCAGGTGTTTTTTATTCTACTGTAATTGAGATTATGTATATTAGAAAATTAGACAAATAAAACCAGAATAGTGTTCAGCCATATCCTGTCAATTGACTGAACATGGATGTCCTATATGGCATCAGGTAAGTACTGCAGATAAATACCCTGTACAATTTAACTTACAATTAGAATCTTTAAAAGGTAAATACATAAAAGTTATGAGGAGAATAATAGTTACCTTAGGGGTGGGGGTGGGGTTGAAGGTTGTGAGGGGTATGAGGATAGTTAGAGGAGAATAGGTTACTAGGTTCTGTAGCACAGCAGGGTAATCAGAGTTACATGGAACACATTTTCTACCTTTACACAGTCAAAAGAGGATTTTAAATATTTTCACCATAAAAAATGATAAAACATTAAGGCGATGGGTATTCTGATTATCCTGAGGTAATCATTACTTTATATATATGTTGGATAAACATAACTGTGTACCTCATGAATATATACACATATGTCAACCAAAAGTAAAATGCTTAAACTTGGAATTGTACTTCAGTTGGTAGATTGCTTGCCTGGCATGCCCAGAACACTGAGTTAAGTCTCTAGAACCATATAAAACTGGGTGTGGGACACATGCCTGTCATCCTTAGGAGGTAGTGTGGGACACCTGCCTGTCATCCTTAGGAGGTAGTGTAATAAAGACTACATGATATGCCCTTTAAAAAAAATCAGTGATGATGATGATAAAATTTTGCTATGTATGGTATTAATTCCAGTAGTTCTAACACTGAAGAAATTGAGATAGGATGATCACTATGTTCATGACCATCCTAGACTACTAAGTATTCTGTCATTAAATTTTAAAACTTTTTATTGATCTCTGTGAGTTTCACATCGTGTGCTCTAATCTGACTCACTTCCCTGTCCTTCCACATCCACCCTCCACCTACACATATACATACATATGTGTGTGTATAAAACATGTTGTCATATACTTAATAAATGAGGCTAACTATCAAAATGTAGCTAAGAGGTGGAAGTAGTTCCTCCATGAAGAAACGTGGTGAGAGGGCTGCTAAGATTCTTCCTCAGGTAAAGCTGCCTGCTCCCTAGCCTGACTAAGTGGAATCCTGAGACTCACGTGGAAAAAGGAACGAACCGACTCCCACAAGTTGTCCTCTGAACACGCACACACACTCACTAACACACCAAAATATAGTTTGAAAACAATTGTAAGTTGTTTAAACATAGGGTTGTAGATTATTGTTTTAGCAACCTGTGTAGAACTAATGAGCTCTAAACTATATATATATATTATTAACATAAGTTTATATACTGCTCGTAGAAAAGAATAAGTGTCACTTAGCCCACATACACAAATAAAAGCAAATTAGAACAATCGTCAGCTGCTAATTTTCACACATGAAATTATCAAATATGTTTTCTGGGAGGATAGGAGGAAGCGAACATGGCAGCCCACTATTGGCAGATGGCCTTTCCCAGGGTAGACGTGGCGTACATAAACTCAAGCGAGCTCGTATGTATCCTCATAAAAGTAAGAAGTAAGTCTTTAAAGTGGAGACTTCGATGTAAAGCACTTGTTTTGGTAGTCTAATATTACTTACTAGGCTCATGGCTGTTAATACTTGTAAAACTGATAAAATGACATAAACAATTTTTCCAAATTTTGTTTACCCCACAGTACAAGAAACATAATAAAATTATTACTCATCAGGGTAGGAAAAAGACATTCTTAGGTCTTCTCATGTGAGAAAAGCTTGCTGTGCATCTATAAACCACATGTAGCTTTTAATGTTTGAATTCATTATTAGAAATGTGAACAATCAGAAAGCTAGGTTAAGTCACAGACGCAGCATTTATGATTCATAGAAGACTTGCACTGTAGCCTTTGTTTAGTTCAGTTTTATTTAGCAAAGGGGCAAGGAGAAGAAAATGTCCTTTACAGCATTCCTGAAGCATGAACAGAGGGCATTTTTCTAATCTCTAGACTATAATAATCTAATCTGAACAGGAAGATTTAGTAGCACTTGCCCTTTGATCTCAGCACTAGGGAGGCAGAGGTGTACAAATCTCTGTGAGTTGTAGGCCAGTTTGCTCTACATTGTGAGTTCCAGGACAGCCAAAGCTGTAGAGTAAGATCCTGTCTAAAATGAACAAACAAATAAAATCTTATGTTCAGTCTACTTCACTTGCTTTGTCTTTTCTGTCCAGTTAATTTCACCTATTTTCATGTTTCTAAATAGTCGTGTCTGTATGGATAGCTTTTAAATTTCTATTTCTGGCCTCTTTTCCTCTTAATTCAGACCTGTAGTCCCAGTTGGTCCCCTGAACATCTTTCCCAGCATGCTCAAAACCAAAATCCTGTGTGGCTTCCCTACTCATCCCTTCCTAGCTTCATAACCAGTTCTCATGTGAACGTGGCTACTGTCAGTCTCTGTTAACATGACTACTATATTTGCTTCTGCCTCAATTTCTTTTAAAATTTTTAAAGTTTATTTGGCATTCCCTTAGAGGATTAGTTGAATCGTATTAGTTTCTTTGTTTCAACATAGCTATTTCAGGTTCTGGCCTGACTGGACTGCTTCAGGTTTTCCAGGCAGCCTCAGACACAAGGGCATTTGCTCACTTCAGCCATCAAGCTGCAGTGCCTTGCTCTGTTCTTCACCTTTATCTTGACCTCCTTTGTATGGAAATGTGCTCTCTCCTATGGCCCAGATCATCTCTTGGCAACCTTGCCCTTCATTCTGCCAATCAGCATTCTGCACTATGAGAATTTACCCATGGTAAATTGCACTAATATTTGCCCTAATGTTTTCAATTAGTTGTCGGTGCGTATCTTAGTTACTAGATAGGATCTTGTAGGTGGTGACAGGGCTGTGGTTTATGCACTCAGGTATCGCTGAAGCAGCCGCCATGCTGTCCTGAGGTAGCTCAGGTTAAACAGGTCGTATGGTTGCGTACAAGATATGTGCAAAACCTATCTCGGAGCTCTCAGAAAGCATTCTATTTCTGTATCTCACGAGACTGGTCTTCGCATTTTTATTTCCATAGTTGGAGAAATCATTCTCCTCTAAAGCACAGGAATAACTCAACTATGTGATGGGGGTAGAAAGAAGGGGTAGAGTTATAATGTACTTTGGGGTTTATTATAGAGACTTGACCTAGATTCATAAGGACTCAGGGGCTTTTCTGAAAGGAAACGGAAACTGCATGATTTAGATAAGTTGAGCAAAACTCCCTAAGTACCAGTGCAGGCTGACACCCACTTCCTTTCGAGTGCCTCCCCGTCCCCATCCCACCCGTGAGATTCAGATGTGTGTATTAGGAACCAGAAGTAGGAGTAGAGAGCTAGCAACACAGCACATTGGTGCCAGTGAAAACAAGAGAAAGATGCACTTCAAAGCCCCATATGATTAAGAGCACATTTAACAATTGTATGGAGTGGATGCTTAATAGCTACAGAATTCCACAGGGAAAAAAAGCTTGTGGACTAAGAGAAAAGTTGTCTTCTGATAATTATTTGACATCTGTGACATAGCATGGGGCTGAAAGTCAAAGATGAGTTTTATTTACCCTTGTTACTGGCGAGCTTGTAGAGAAAGAGGAACACTGCTTCATTGCTGGTGGGATTGCAAGCTGGTACAAACACTCTGGAAATCAGTTTGGCGGTTCCTCAGGAAATTGGACATAGTACTACCAGAGGACTCAGCTATACCACTCCTGGGCATATACCCAAAAGATACTGCAACATGTAACAAGGACACATGCTCCACCATGTTCATAGCAGCTTTACTTATAATACCCAGAAACTGGAAACAACTCAGATGTCCCTCAACAGAGGAATGGATACAGAAAATGTGGTACATCTACACAATGGAGTACTCAGCTATTAAAAACAATGAATTCATGAAGTTCTTAGGCAAATGGATGGATCCGGAGAATATCATCCTGAATGAGGTAACCCAATCACAAAAGAACACACATGGTATGCACTCTCTGATAAGTGGATATTAGCCCAGAAGCTCAGAATACCCAAAATACAATCCACAAACCACAAGAAACTCAAGAAGAAGGAAGACCAAAGTGTGGATACTTCATTCCTTCTTAGAAGGGGGAACAAAATACCCCTGGAAGGAGTTGCAGAGACCAACTATGGAGCAGAGACTGAAGGAAGGACAAGCCAGAGACTGCTCCACCTGGGAATCCTTCCCATATTCAGTCACCAAACCCAGACACTATTGTGGATGTCAGTAAGTGCTGGCTGACAGGAGCCTGATATAGCTGTCTTTTAAGAGGTTCTGACAGTGCCTGACTAATACAGATGTAGAGGCTCATAGCCATCCATTGGACTGAACACAGGGTCCCTAATGAAGGAGCTAGAGAAAGGACCCAAGGAGCTGAAGGGTTTGCAGCCCCTTAGCACAAACAACAATATGAACTAACTAGTACCCTCAGAGCTCCCAGGGACTAAACCACCAACCAAAGAGTACACATGGTGGGACTCATGGCTCCATCTGCATATGTAGCAGAGGATGGCCTAGTCGATCATCAATGGGAGGAGAGGCCCTTGGCCCTGTGTAGGGGAATGCCAGGGCCAGGAAGCAGGAGTGGGTGGGTTGGTGAACAGG
>NW_022196891.1:54467599-54483735 GCF_008632895.1 Mastomys coucha | reverse complement strand
TTTTTTTTTTCAGAGTGGAAAGCGGGAAAGGAGATATCATTTGAAATGTAAATAAAGAATATCTAATAAGAAATAAAAAAATAAATTAGATTATGTTTTCTTGGGGTTTAGCAGTGACTCTGAACCATTACATTTAGACTGAAACAATACCCTTCAGTCTATTACTCCTCTGACTCTTAACTGATGTAACAATATTAAAAAATTATCAGCTTTGCAGACTTACACAAACTGTTTTCAAAGAAAACAATGGTTTATGTTTTCCATAATAGGAATGAAAAACTATAGCTCAGATAAAGGTATGTTGTATCAGGTTTATAACAGAGAATGAAGATCAACTCAAAATTTTATTAAAAATATTTTTTCCCTCTTATTATTTAGTAAAACAAGTTTTAGAAAGAAACTCTATTACTCTCATTTTTCTTGGGTATTTGTCTTTCAAGTTTCATTCCACTTTATTTTTATCTTATTGGTGATAATACACTCTATTAGAATTGATAATTGTACCACTGTTTTTGTCTCAGAAAAGAATATCTAATTAAACATTTTCTCTTGTAATGAAAGCATATTTACCTGCTGATTCATATCATGACCCTTCATAAAAATTTTTAAAGTTTATTTTTGTGTGTGTATGATGTGTGTATGTAGATACACATGTACAGTGACATGCATGTAAAGTCAAGAGGACAACTCCTGTGGACTCATCTCCCTCCTGTCATTTTTATGTGGATTCTGGGAGATGCCCTACAAGTGCTTTATCATTAATCCCAAAGTCTTTTTGTTATTTAAATACTGATAGTTATTGTTCCACATTGTACATACATCTGGAAAAAGAATTGTATAATTTGAGGAAGCAATTCTTTTGGATATATCAAATCAGCTTAATAGTTCGTACTTCACAGAATTTGAAAGGATGTAAAATGTAAATATCCTAGCAGATTACTGATGTGTCTATAGCAGGTGAATATTAAGCTGTTCTTTTCCCTTTGCCACTTTTCCTTTGTAGCCTTTCATAAACAGAAAACAAATCAACTGACAACATGGAGTCCAACCAGTTCAGGTATAGATACTTAATCTATCCAATATGTAAGGCGAGTGCTGCAATTTTAGATTTTTTTTTAGCATACTATATTTCGTATGTAGTGTAACAGGTTATATAAATATTCAAGATGCCACATACTTGATTAACAAACTTTTCATAAAAAAGCAATAGACAGGGCTGGAGAGATGGCTCAGCGGTTAAGAGCACTGACTGCTCTTCCAGAGGTCCTGAATTCAATTCCTAGCCACCAAGTGGTGGCTCACAACCATCTGTAATGAGATATGGTACCCTCTTCTGGTGTGTCTGAAGACAGTGACATGTACTCACATACATAAAATAAATAAATCTTTTTTTTTTAAAGTGATGACACTATCGGTGTGTGTGTGTGTGTGTGTGTGTGTGTGTGTGCACACATATCTCAAGTGCATACCAGAACATTAATTTGGTGCATTTTTTTTCAACTGCTTCCCTCAACATTATGTGCTAGACTAACATTTATTATACATTTATTAAGTCTTTGTTAAGCATATTCTATTCTAAGCTGTCTTTATTAAATAGTTAGGACATTTGGGGGAGTATTACTGAATATGGAAGTATGGTATTGATTTATATTATGGGTCCATGTTACTGCAGATGGTTTGCAGATGGCTAGTGCACTTTGTACAAGCCTGTTCAGAAATCATTTGATTAGCTGAGCTCAGGATACTAAACGTGGTATGAGTGAATAGAAGAAAACTTAGTGCTGTGTTATGTGGACCAGTTATGGAAGCTCCTGACTCTATTCACAAGAGCCTCCCGTTTGTTGTCTTCCTTGGGCAATTTATATGTCATCATTTCTATCAAAGCATGTGGAGTATGTGCTGTCTTATTTTTAATATTCTGTGGATGGGACAGAGTAGTAGTAGTCTGGTAAAAAGGGGCTCATTTTAACAAAATGGGAGGTTTTCACAGTTTTTGTTGTAATGGTTTGTATTCTGTTTGGTGAACACTTTCAATATATTGCCTAGTAAAATAAACAATTCTATAAATGTAAGCAAAAGAAGACTTGAGAGAATCTAAAATGATAATAGCTTGTGAATTCTAGTGCATGAGGAAATCTGTAAAGGTACTTACACCTTTGTATGGAACAGAGTGTCTTTTTAAAGGTGCCATGAATGATAAAAGTTGCTCTCATTTTTCAATTTTACATTTTTTATAACTGTCTCCTCCCTTCCTCCCTCTTCCCACTCCCACAAACCAGATGCTCTTATTATCCCTCTTAGTTTGTTACTACTTGGGGAAACCGAGGCGCTATTTGTCCAAGGTCCCGTAAATGATAAAAGGCTCAACATGTGTTTGAACCTAGTAGTTAGTTTGTTCTTAGGTCAGTCCTACTCACCATACCCTTCCACAATACTGATAGCACCTGAGGAGTTCTAATTCAAAGTTCTGAGGCTAGAGAGAGAACACACTGGTTTGCTGCCCTTCCAGAGAATCCTTCTTTCAGAAGACATGGGTTCAATTCCCAGATTTAGTTCCCAGAACTTAAATAGGCTCACAACCACAAGTAACTCCAGTTCCAGGGGAACTGACACACCTTCCTGGTTATTATAGGCCTTTGTGACAGCACACACATGCGTGCACGCGCACATGTGCAAATGCACAGAAACATTTAAAGTGTCAGAATTCTGTGTTTTTCATCCCAGTGAAATGGTCCATGTTTGAATATCTTACAAACATGAGTTCACAAGCCATTTTCTGTCTTACTGTTACTTAATGGGAAGAATGTATAGTTTTCTATTAAAAGGTATAGAAAGACTATATATAGGTTTTAGTTGTTATTGGTTGTCACAGAAAAAAACTGATGAATGAGTTTCTATTTACTAGAGACGGAAGTCATTGAGTGAACATCCACACAAAGGGTGCATTTACAATTAGGACTATTTAAGTACAAATTGAGCTTAGTAAGTTGAATATGATATTCAGTAGGATGAATTCATATTTTAAAATTTCATATTTATATATGGATATTATGTAAGACTAAAAGAATATATCATAAAATTGTTAGGAAATTTTGAATGTTTTTTGATAATTTAATTATGCAACAAGAGCATAAAGCATGATCCATTATTCATTCAGGTCTCTGAGGGAAATAATATATTATCAATATAATTTGCATTATATTGATATTATAGCCCCCCCTCTTGCCAACGAGAGGAAAGGCATTTTAATTAGTAATAAGGATAGGAGAGAGGTATTTTTGTCCCTGTTTGTGTTCTCTTTGTGGCCTTCTGAGAGCTGGGATAGTGCCCTATGACTTACCCAGACTCCAGTGTACACTTTCCCTAGGAGCATACATATCTTTTTCTCTCAGTTCTGATCTTCAGTAAATATCATTTAAGTATTAAACTTTCTTGAGATAAAGCTACTTTTCACTTACTTTTGTTATTTTTCATTTACTTTTTGTTAATGAGATTTCAATATCAGTAGAGGAATTAGAGTAATGGCCAACAGTTAAGAGCAGTGGCTGCCCTTTCAGAAGACCTGGGTTCAATTCCCAACATCCATAATATAGCTCACAGCTGTCTGTAACTTCAGCTCTGTTGGATATAATGCCCCTTCCTGGCTTCTCTGGGCACCAGGCATGGAAGTAGTATGCAAGACATGCACACAGGCAAAACACCTTACATATAACATAAAAAGACAACCAATGGAGTAAATATATTAGTTTTAAAACACAAGCCATATGCTGTTTGCTTTAACCAGGGGGGTATGTGTATTTATGCTTTGGTAGTAACTACTGTTGAAGAAAGAATACAGAAGAATATGCACACATAGTCATTATTCTGAAATATATTGAAACCCAAATACCTTTTATATTCTTAGAATTATTTCTATTCTCATCCAAAACAAATCTATATTAGTAGTGGTTATTTTTTTCTTATTTCAGCTATAATAAATTTAAATATCCAGTAGAAAAATATATTATCATTTCCAGTGGAGAAAAAAACCCATTTATTTTCAAAACAGAAGAGTAGTAAATCAGGCTTTAGCTCCAGCGTTAGGGTTTCTGAGCTCCACTTTGTTTCGTTTATGTACTCATTGTTCACAATTGATTGAGAATTGATTGTGTGACTCATCTCTTACCCCTATGCCTTTTTTTATACCATTATTGTGTCTAATTTTTATACTTAGTGTATCTTTTAATAACAATTTTATGTTATAGAGTTTAGAGTTTAGATGGAAGCTTTAGCCTCTCAAATATTATTTTTTATATTAAAATTTTTTTTTTTTTTTTTTTTGGTTTTTCGAGACAGGGTTTCTCTGTGTAGCCCTGGCTGTCCTGGAACTCACTCAGTAGACCAGGCTGGCCTCGAACTCAGAAATCCACCTGCCTCTGCCTCCCAAGTGCTGGGATTAAAGGCGTGTGCCACCACTGCCCAGCAAAAATATTTTTAATACTAGACATTATTGTCATGATTTTATTTCCCATTACGGTATGTTTTATACCTTTTTTTTCCCCCCCAAAATAAGAAAGAAACAGAGAGAAGGCATGAAAGATGAGGGAAGGATAAAAAAGCAAAACAGATTGGATATTGAGGTCCATATATATAATCCTAGTGCTTAGGTGGTAGAAACAGGAAGATTAGCAGAAAGTCAAAACTATCCTAAGCTAGCTTTGCTACATAACATCCTGTCTGAAAGAAAAAAAAAAAGGAGGAGGAGGAAGAAGACAAAAGAAGGAAGAAGAAGAGAAGAAGAAAGGAAGAAAAGGGAGGGAGGATGTTCATGGATTGGCAGGATTAATATAGTAAAAATGGCCATCTTACTGAAGGCAATCTATAGATTCAATGAAATCCCCATCAAAATTCCAACTTAATTCTTCACAGACTTAGAGCAATTTGCAAATTCATCTGGAACAACAAAAAACCCAGGATAGCCAAAACTATTCTCAACAATAAAGGAACCGCTGGTGGAATCACCATCCCGGACCTTAAGCTGTACTACAGAGCAATTGTGATAAAAACTTCATGTATTGGTACAGTGACAGGCAGGTAGATCAGTAGAACAGAATTGAAGACCCAGAATGAACCCACACACCTATGGTCACTTGATCTTTGATAAAGGAGCTAAAAACATACAGTGGAAAAAAGACAACATTTTCAACAGATGGTGCTGGCTCAACTGGCGGTTAGCATGTAGCAAATCAATCCATTCCTATCTTCTTGTACAAAGCTCAAGTCCAAGTGGATCAGGGACCTCCACATTAAACCAGATACACTGAAACTAATAGAAAAGAAAGTGGGGAAGAACCTCGAGCACATAGGCACAGGGGAAAATTTCCTGAAGAGAACGCCAATAGCTTATGCTCTAAGACCAAGAATTGACAAATGGGACCTCATAAAGTTGCAAAGCTTCTGTAAGGCAAAAGACACTGTCAATAGGACAAAACGGCAACCAACAAATTGGTAAAAGATCTTTACCAATCCTATATCTGATAGGGGGCTAATATCCAATATATACAAAGAACTCAAGAAGACCCCAGAGAACCAAATAACCCTATTAAAAATGGGGTACAGAGCTAAACAAAGAATTCTCAACTGATGAATATCGAATGGCTGAGAAGCACCTAAAGAAATGTTCAACATCCTTAGTCATCAGGGAAATGCAAATCAAAACAACCCTGAGATCCCACCTCACACCAGTCAGATTGGCTAGGATAAAAAACTCAGGTGACAGCAGATGCTGGAGAGGTTGTGGAGAAAGGGGAACGAACATTACTTCATTGCTGATGTGACTGCAAGCTGGTACAACCACTCTGGAAATCAGTTTGGCCGTTCGTCTGGAAACTGGACATAGTTCTACTGGAGGACTCAGCTATACCACTCCTGGGTATATACCCAGAAGATGCTCCAACATGTAATAAGGACACATGCTCCACCATGTTCATAGCAGCCTTATTTGTAATAGCCAGAAACTGGAAACAACCCAGATGTCCCTCAAAGGGATGGATACAGAAATTGTGGTACATCTATACAATGGAGTACTACTCAGCTATTAAAAACAATAAATTTATGAAATTCTTAGGGAAATGGATGGATCTGGAGAATATCATCCTGAGTGAGGTAACCCAAATCACAAAAGAACATACATGGTATTCACTCTCTGATGAGTGGTTATTAGCCCAGAAGTTTGGAATATATAAAGAACAAACCACAAGAAACTCAAGAAGAAGGAAGACCAAAATATGGACATTTCATTCCTTCTTAAAAGGGGGAACAAAATACCCATGGAAGGGGTTGCAGAGACTAACTATGGAGCAGAGACTGAAGGAAGGACAATCCAACCGATATAGCTGTCTCCTGAGAGGCTCTGACAGTACCTGACTAATACAAAAGTAGAGGCTCACAACCATCCATTGAACTGAGTACAGGGTCCCCAATGAAGGAGTTAGAGAAAGAAACAAAGGAGCTGAAGGGTTTGTAGCCCCTTAGGATGAACAACAATATGAACTAACTAGTACCCTTAGAGCTCCCAGGGACTCAACTACCAACCGAGGAGTACATGGTGGGACTGATTGCTCTGGCAGCATGTGTATAGTAGAGGATTGCAAAGTTGGTCATCAATGGGAGGAGAGGCCCTTGGCCCTGAGAAGGTTCTGTGCCCCAGTGTAGGGGAATGCCAGGGCCAATAAGTGGGAGAGGGCGGAGTGGCAAGCAGGGGCAGGGAGAGGCAACAGGGGTTTGTTCTTGTTTTGTGTTTTTTTTTTTTTTTTTTTTTGGAAGAGAAACTGGAAAAGGAGAAATCATATGACATGTAAATAAAGAAAATATCTAATGAAAAAAAAAGAAAAGGGAGGGAGGGAACAGAGGGAATTATTTTAATAAAAATTAAAATATTCAAATATTAAACTTTTTTTTTTCTCTTGAGACAGAGTTTCTCTATGTAGCCCTGGCTGTCCTGGGACTCACTCTGTAGACCAGGCTAGCCTCGAACTCAGAAATCTGCCTGCCTCTGCCTCCCAAGTGCTGGGATTAAAGGCGTTCGCCACCACTGCCTGGTTAAACTTTTTATATGAAGCTATTGTCTCTTATTATGTTACCTGGCTTTTTGTCAACATGACATTTTAAAACTAGTAGATTAAATATATTTTTTAAAAAAAATTATAAAGAGAAAGCACAAGTTGTATGATAAGTCATTTAGGAGGGACATATTTGTTTTGTTGATAGTAATTACTACTGAAAATAGGTTCTAGAAAATAGGCTTATATAGGAACTTTCAAAACATACTGTCTAAAGGGTCAATATGTAATATTTGAAGTGAAAATATAATATGGGTCGTATTAAAAACAGAAATAGAATTTTCCTGTTAACAGCTTGGGAAATACTTGAATAAAAGAGTTTTATTACTTTGTATAATGATAGTTCAGGAGTAAAATGTTTAAAATACCTATCACAAATTACTTTCCCCCATGTAAGAATTTTATTTTCCTTTGTGGTTAGATTTTCTTTTTTAGTGAATGGATAGGTTTATTTCAGCAGTCAGTCTGAGTAGTAAACAAGGGTGCTTCAGTGATTGTATCACGAACCAACAGTTTCCTACTGTCCAAGGTTCTTCCTTTTATACTTTTACCAAACTGACCAACAAGCAAATTGAGTTCATATTTGCCTTGATGCATCTGCTGAGTTACCTAAGCCGTGTCTTCAGAGCTTCTGGCAGCTCAGATGGAAGAAGGCAAAGGAACTGTGAGGTAGACCTTCAGGGAGTCAGAGTGAGTCATGGGGCCAACAGAGTCCCATCCACATAGGAGCCAAGTCTCTGGAGGCCTTGAGAAGCAATGCTGTCCTCTCTGCTTAGCACAGATGTCACCGAATCAGTGAGGTGAGAAACAGTTAACTAGACCAGCTGTGTAACCTACCATGATGTTACAAGTAGCTGCCCTGCTTCTGTACATTCCCTTCTGTCTTAGCAACTACAAACTTAATATAAACTTCAACAGCATGTTCAGAGCAGACAAACTTCAACTTGGTATGTAGTTTCTTCTCATCCACAGAGGGTAGATGATAGAATACAAATTGAGCTTTCTCCTTACACATTTTGAGAGCTGCACACTTGAAAAATCAAATTTGGGGAGCTCTCACACAGAGCAGTCAAATTTGGCCAAACCACAGAATGCCATCCACTTTCAGTGTATTTGAGAATTCATCAAATTCCTTAGATGTTTAAGGGTCCACCTGCTTATAGCATTTAGTAAATCTAGAGCAATGACAGCAAACTTAGAGTGCCACCAAAGCCTATACAGTGCACAATACTTCATGGGGCCAAATTCACAACTATACTTTTCAACTGCAAGGCACAACCGCAGGAATCCATGAGGCTGTCATATACAAGCTTCGGGTGCACCAGTGTGCCATAGATAAGAACATCCTCTGCCTACTCACTCAGTAAGCTGCCACTCACAGAGTGGAGTTGGATTTTCTACTAAAAAATAACTAGGAAGGAAAGGTACTTTGCACACCACCAGAGGAGAAGGGTAAATACTAACCCAGCTGTAAACCCTCTTGTCTACAGTGGTATTCTGCCTGCAAGATACACTGGTGTTCTAGTGGCACAACATTGTGTGTGTGTGTGTGTAGGGGGGGTAACCAAACACTATATGATTGGAATTAAGGCCTGCTCCATGAGAAGGAACCCGTGTCTGATACTGCCTGGGAGGCCAAAGACCCAAGACTAGGTAGGTCATGGACCTAGTGAAGGAAACCACACAATATTGTTCTGCTAAAATGACTCCTAACAACATTCTGCTATAAGTATAGATCAGCATCTCACTTATCAAAGATACCTCCTCCTGCAGTAGATGGGAACAAACACAGAGACTTACAACTGGGAAGTGTGCAGAGAGTAAGAGACCTTGGAACATTCAGCCCTAAATGGGATGTCTCCATCAGATCCCTCCCCTCAGGTCTCAGGAAACTTTGGAAGAAGAGGCAGAAAGATTTTAAGACCCAGTGGGAAAGAAAACCAAGGAAACAAGGCCTTCTAGACACAACAGAAACTCTGGCAGGATGAACAGGTCTAAGCCAGATGGGGTCCCAGTGCTGAGAGGGGAAGTAGACACAAGCCCCCATCTCTACCTAGAAGCTATCTCCAGTTGACAACCACTCCCAAAGGAAGAACTAATTTCCTCCAACTAGAATCACTGGGTATACAAACTAAACTTATGGGCCCATGCTCAGCAGTGAATGGCCAACAAACTCAGTATTTTGCGGGGGAGGTGTTTTATGTTTTTTTTTGGTTTTGGTGGGTTTTTGTTTTGTTTTGTTTTGTTTTTCTGTCTCAGTGCTATGTCTGGGAGGAAGGGAAGGAGAGAGCGATGGGTGGTTGGATTGATGGGCATACTGACAGACTTACCTACCAACCAACCCACTGACCGATCTTTTGCTTTTGTATAATTGTTTGTATGTTTCTTGTGAGTTTTCTTTTGCTCTTTTTTCCCTATTGTGGTTTTTCGGTTTTGTTTTGTTTTGTTTGTATTCTGGTTGCATTTATTTTTTTTATTTATTGTTATAGTTAATTTTAGATTCGTGTTTGTATTCTAAAGAGAAAAAATAAGGAAAATGGGTGTGGATTTGGGTGGATGGGGAAGTAGGAAAGGTCTGGTAACGGGTTGGTGTGGAAACCATAATCAGTATCTACTGTTAGGTGGGACAACCTATTTTCAGGTAAAACAGAAAAAAGGAGGGCTATGGTTTTAAAACTCCATCTCTAAAGAGTAAAAAAATATCAAAATACCTATAAAACAATGACACAATGTGTATGTAACCAATACAGTGTGTTTCTTATAAAAGATGTACTCAAGTTAAATCTATTATCCTGTTCCAGTAAGAATGTTTTTAAAATAAGGAACAAAAGTATAAACTTAAAACTGAGGAAAAGAGGTTCCCATTCTCTCCTGAATTGGATTGCTTGTGAAGAATACATACACAATCTGGACCAAAGCTTTCTTTACTCGTTACATTGCATTGCATTCTGCCTTTAAAAGAAAGCAAGATCCAAACAGCCTCTCTTCCAGGCCCTCCTAAGAAAGTACGTGTTCTGAATCTGCTCACATAACACTTAGGAAAAATATTTTAGAATCTGGCTAACATAAATCTCTTTATGAAATATGTGAAGAAACATGTATGTATAATACCTTTTGAAAAATTACATAAATTGTTCTAATATATAGTACATAATTGCACACTAAAGAAAAGAATCTCTGCTGATAAATCAAATTTGGTACCATGTGCAAACTCTTATATAAGATTAATATAGAAAATTTGGAAAGTACAAGAAGCTGTGAAGAGGCAAAACAAAACCCCCAATGGCAGACAAACAAAGCAATGTGGAGGAGTTCAGAAGTGCACCACAGTGGCTCAGGAATAGCAGTCAGAGCCAACAGAAGTGTGTGTTCTAGTGCTTCCACATTGAGATTGGCGTGTCACTCAGGAGCATGACTGTGTCTCCATCTCATTTGTAAAATGGACATCTGTTTCTTACGTTGCTTATTTTAGAATTCAGTTGCATAGGAAATTAGCTTTAGAATTTTCTTTTAGATTGTTTCCTTCTTAAAAAATGCTTTCTGGGACTAGAGATGGCTCATCCATTTAAGGCTAGGCTCACAACAACAACAACAAAAAATCACAACATAAAAGGTTTTGTGATGTAGTTTTTATTTCTGTTGAAATTCAGTTTGTTTCAGTTTGTAAGGTAATTATAGAAATTGAGTGAACTACTTGATGAAATATTTTGAACTATCTAGTTGTGTGTGTGTGTGTTTTGTTACATGTATACATACAAATGAAATACCAAAGACTTACTGTAGCAAAAAGCTTAATCTTTTATCTAAATAGATTTTGTAGACATAGAGACCACTTACTTATGAAAGTAACCTGTGTTCTGTGTTTTATGAAAAGACTGTAATAATGTGTGAGTTATGATCGCAGAAACAAACCTGACTGGCACATTTGTATTTATTTTTAAAGCCACTGAGGAATATGAGTTAATTAAGAAAATTCTTTAAAGAAATAACTTAAGATACTATTTATTTTAGTGTTTTACTTTGTGTGTGTGCATGTGTACAGATACATGCAGAGCCTAGAGACAACCTCAGATATCATTTCTTTGAATCTATCCATATTGGTTTTGTTGACAAAGTTTCTCACTGGCCTAAAGCATGCCAAGTCCCCAGGAGTCAAGAATCTGCCTGTCTCACTTCTCTCGCACTGGGTTCTGGAGAGCAAGCTCAGGTTCCTCATGCTTATAAGGCAGGGTGCTTACTAACTAAGCTATCTTTTCAGTTCCAGGACCCTTTTTATAATAAATGCTCCTAGCTGTGTGAGTATATTAAAAATAATATTTATTATTATCTGTCACAATCCCTAAAATGCTTTTAGGTACCTTTTGTTGCTTATTAAGTTTTCCATTTCTATCATTCTTACAGGATATTCTTTTTTTTTTTATTAGATATTTTCCTTATTTACATTTCAAATGTTATCCTCTTTCCTGGTTTCCTCTCTGAAAACTCCCTTTCCCCTACCCTTTCCCCTTGCTCACCAATCCACCCACTCCCACTTCCTGGTCCTGGCATTCCCCTACACTGGAGCATCAAGACTTCACAAGATCGAGGGCCCCTCCTCCCATTGTTGACCGACAAGGCCATCCTTTTCGAATAGAGTTCCTCCATGTGTACTCTTTGGTTGGTGGTTTAGTCCCTGGGAGCTCTGAGGGTACTGGTTAGTTCATATTTTTGTTCCTCCTATGGGGCTGCAAACCTCTTCTGCTTTTTGGGTCCTTTCTCTGGCTTCTCCATTGGGGACCCTGTGCTTAGTCCAATGTTTGGCAGAGAGCATCCACCTCTGTATTTGTCAGGTACTGTTAGAACCTCTCAGGAGACAGCTATATCAGGCTCTTGTCAGCAGGCACTTGTTGGCATCCACAATAGTGTCTGGGCTTGGTAACTGTATATGGGATGCATCCCCAGGTAGGGCAGACTCTGGATTTATGGGATATATTCTTGTTCAAAAAATGATATAAAACAAAATTTTCCTTGTATCTATCCCACTTAATATTTTGCCGAATTTTCTTTGCAGTACTGTTTTGTTCATATGAGAACCGAGTTAAAGAGCAGTCAGATAGGGCCTTGTCTCTGAAGTACTTCCTCCTAGCCAGTTGCCAGGAAATGTATTTCATTCACTCATCTTAGCTCCAAGAGGAAGGTAATGCTCAAATTGTATTTGTTGTTATTTTTCTTTTTGAGATTTCCCTGTGTAATAACATTTCTGGAACTTACTTTATAAACCAGGCTGGCCTTGAAACACAGAGATCTACCTGTCTCTGCCTGCTGAGTGCTGGGATTAAAGGTGTGCACCACCATATCTGACTTCAGATTCTTAACCTGAAATTTAAAAGGAATCTGTGACTATCCTAATTATTCCATGTTTGTCAAGTACCCTTTCAACAACCATGTGGATACATTGCTATTCATATGACTTATTGGAAAGTCTAGTCTTCTAATGCCTTTTCATCAAAGTAGAATGAATAATTAATGTTTAATGTCATTTCTGAGTAAGTGGGTGATTTTGATATTTGTCATAACAATTCTAAACAATGATTTCTTTTTCTGATATGAACTCTTAGAAGAATTCAGTAGGAAGACTGCATTATCAAAATGCCTTTCCCTGTAAGGCAACATTAAGAGAAGCTGTGTTTGTGGTTAGAAAAGCTGTGTGTTATAACCCATCTGCTGTTTAAAAGAGGGAATGTTCATAAGTACAAGAGCTAGATCTGTTTAGTTTGGTGTACACATCAATCTGGTGCTACTGAGATGTGTTTCTGCTTGGACAAGTAGAGGATGAGTGTTAAGGAATTGCTTGCTTGTTGATCTGTTTGAAAAATGAGTGAATTTGATGTATAAGTTTTTTGACTATGTGCAGCTAGCTAAATTATAATCTTTTTGGTTTTTTAAAAACAGTGCATTTGTGGCACAGAAAATTACTCATGGCTTTTTATTAACAAACACAAAATTTATTGATACTAATCTTGGAGTCATTCCTAGACAGAACTTCTAGAAGTCAACTTTTGCCTGTGCCAAACTGTTTACTGTAGACTTGACACTTTGGTTACAACAGTGTCTATTCACTGTTCCTTGCCTCCTTGGAGCTTACCTGAATTACAATGAGGAACGTGTGAGATCCATTGTAAATAATTTATAACTATATTGTTTCAAGATGTTTAATAAGAGAGTATATTTCCATAATAGGAAAACATTGAGACTGACTTAAGATAATTCTTTTGTTTGAATTATAACATTACAGAATGGAGTCTAGAAGATAGCTTTATATTCATCTAATTCAGCTATTCATTCAGTGCTTAATTAATATTATTCATTTATATTGTTGTTTTGGGTTTGTTTGTTTGTTTGTTTTGGCTATACTGGGAGGTGGGGACCCATGCCTAGTGTAAGCCTAGGATATATTCTATCACTAAACTATAGTGGCAGCCTTCATTTGACATGTTTTACTTAGAAAAATGCATTTTCATGCAATTTAATACAAACATTTCCTAAGTGTCATTCTGGGTCTGGACTGTGTAAAATGGATTAGTCAAGAATACCCTACCCAGTTACCTATTCAGGGTAATATGTAAAACCTAATAATCATAACATAAATAAAATGTCTTAAATGGCCTTGTCTTTCCAAAGTGAACATGGTCGGTGCCAAGTGGAGTGTTCTGAATTGTAGTTTAAAAAAAAAAAAAAAACAACTCCACCAAACTCTAAAAGGCTGTCCCTAACCAGAGAGGGGTTTTCTGTATGGGCATGCATGTTAAATACTTTGTAGATTATTAATGACTGCATAGAGAAGCATTTACTCATGCTTCCCAGAAGTTCGAGGACTCCCCAGTGCTATAACAGAGGATTAAAAGTTAATTGAACTCTTTAAGTGTCTACTTCAGAAGCTGCGTTTCCCTAACCAAGGCAGCATAGCAGCTGAGTAAGACTTTTCTACAGTGAAATGCGGTGATGAGAATCCTGGGAACTACCCCTGCTGGCCAGAATTCTGCCCGTTAGGAGTAGGTCCAACTGGGAACCTATCTTTCCTTGATACTTAATTATGCTGCCTTCAATTGGCTACTTCAGTTAGACTCTTCTTCTATAAGAAGTGTAGTGTTATTAGCCCTGTTTAAAGTGTACTAAGTCTAGATAGTTTTTAAATTTTCTAATAAATGACATATATTCATCCTTCTGCCTGTCCTCTTATCAGTTATTAAGCTCTTACTGATGCCGTGCATATTTTTAGAAAGTCTGGAGATAAATGGAAAGCAGGATGAAAGCTCCTACCATCTTCCATTTCCTGGATGGACCTCATAGTGTGGGTAGGGAAAGGGCACGCAAGACATCAGAATATACATGATACAGATAATGAAAAATTGTGAGGACTGTAAGGAGTAATCGAGCCAGGAAAATAGACACAGTGCAGGAGGATGTGATCAACTCTAGCTGTGGAGGAGAAGATAGGCCATAATAAGAACATTGTGAACATTGTGTTGTGAATCTGGATTTTGAAGAATAAAAAAGAAAGCAGACAGGACTGGCAGAGCATCCAGAGCTCTGAGGCTTGGAGCCCATAGCATGGTGTCAAAGGTGGTGGTGCAGTTATTGAGGCATGATGTGTTATCTCCTTTGAAAATTATTGAATATTGGAATAACGTGTATATTTAGGAAAAAATTTCTCTACATGGGATCTTGGGTTTCTTCAAGATTCTCTCAATTATTAGAACTGCAGAATGTAAATGGTATTTTAGAACATTCTAGTTTTCCTTTGGATATACCATTATTGACCTGAACTCACTGCCTAAGTGCAAAGCTTTTGTAAAAGTAGTTAGTAGTAGGAGAGTCTCATGTCTTAGCAAACATTTCAGAAGAGAACTTCACAATTGAGATTATATGGCATTTAGAAAAAAGACTGTCGTATTCTATTATAAATAACGTAATACTAATGTTGCTAAGTTACAGGGTTTCTATCACATGGACACTGTCTGTTTGAGAAGTTGTAGCCCATTCTCTCTCAGAGTGGGCAGGGCTTCAGAGAGCCACTTCTGTAACTCAACAGTTCTGATTTCTGTTTTGTTTGTTATTTTGAGTTGAAATCTCTTACTGTGACTTAAATCACTGTTTGTAATTCTCTTAA
Source organism: Mastomys coucha (assembly GCF_008632895.1). Taxonomy (NCBI): domain Eukaryota; kingdom Metazoa; phylum Chordata; class Mammalia; order Rodentia; family Muridae; genus Mastomys; species Mastomys coucha. The sequence goes on along the minus strand of NW_022196891.1, from coordinate 54,468,486 downwards.
ATAGAACTGGGGAAATAATTATCTATTTATTTGGATGGTTGCTATGAATAATTGATTTCATTGTGTTTTGTGTATTCTAAGATCAGCTGTAAGCAGCAATTTATAATGATATAACTCTGTATTGTATAAGGGTCGATGCTTTTTTTTGTCTTGTATAGGGCAGAGTAGACGTCTGTGGAGTGCTGGTCTTCGTATGCAAACCATCCGTTTGAATGTTTCTGCAGTGTATTTGCCTGTGCTTTTCTTTCCCATTTGTATTTGAATAGCAGCAGGGATTGAAAGGGTAGATAGTTTTTGTGAAGTAGAAACTGGAAACCAAAAGTAGAGGCAGACAAAATGTAAAAGAAGACTAGACTAAGAAGGCTAAAATTTGATGGAATTAAAAGAAATTTTATCAAGGGAGAGTAATGAAGATATACATGTGACCAAAATATAATGTACTTTGTACAGTAGACAATGTGATATATATATATATATATATATGTGTATATATATATATATATATAATTAAATATCATAAGAAACCTATTTTATTGTTCATCCACTTTAAATTTTTTTCTTAAATAAATGTTACTTAAATCACTGAGACTTAATTAGAAAGGTAAAGGAGTGCTAAAGGTTCATTCCCTAACACACATTTGCACATAGATACATGTCTGTATATATGAATAGCTGATGAGTGCAGTGGGAATCCATCATTGGTAAACATGCCCTAACAGAGTGACTTCCTTTCATTTCTGCTCTGCTCCCTGAAGTGGCAAATGGAGTCGGCTGTGATAACTAGGCATGCTAGCCTCTGCAGCTGAGTAGCAATGAAGTGCCAGCAGTCATGGTCACACTGTAGCAATGAAGTGCATTAGGTCCTCACGCCAGCAGTCATGGTCACA
>NW_022196891.1:54418756-54467496 GCF_008632895.1 Mastomys coucha | reverse complement strand
GCAGTCATGGTCACACTGTAGCAATGAAGTGCATTAGGTCCTCACGCCAGCAGTCATGGTCACACTGTTAACCTGCCTTCTTTTTTTTTTCTTTTCTCTTTTTAGTGAATTGAGTGTAGAAAAATATCCTGAGTGTGTGTCTTATTTTAGACTCAAATGATGACTAAGTGTGTGATGCTATCTATAATTTCATCAGGCCTAGTAGGAAACTAGTTTAGTAGAATCTCTTTGTATAAAGTTATTCTCCAGTTACTATCTTTGTACTAAAATGAAATTCCTGTTTAAGATCTGAACAAGGAACCTTATGGAAATAAACTTTTCTAAATACAAGATATTTTCATCATAAGACATTAAATTGGTTTGATTAAATAAAGTAATTTAAAAGATACTGAGATGTCTGTAAAATATATTTACTCCATTTTGTGTACTTTAAAAGTTTTTGTTGATTTAGTACAGTAACATTCCAAAATAGGGTCTGAAATTAGCTTTATTTTTCTAGCCTTAAAATGGGACAGATTTTAAAGTCTTTTTTTTTTCAATTACTTCTTAGAATACCCAAAAAGAAGTGCAATCTGTCCTCCTACCCTTGGAATGGGGGGGTGTTACCTCGCTGGGTTAATCCCATTGCTCCTCCTGACAGTTTTTGTACTCAGTGCTAATGAAAGAGACTCGGTGGTGAGTGAGCTAGGAAGAGTGGCTATTGTTCAGTGCTCTCCAGCACAAGAAAGGAGGGGGTGGATTGACTTTGACTGGCACTGGCTCTGGCTTTTCTGCATTCCAAACTGTCTGAGGCACAGAGTGAGAGTAAAAAGAGAGAGAGAACAGGGGAGCAAGCACAGGCGGGCACTGTACACAAAGTGTTTGGAGTTTCTGACCGATGCCGGAACGATCATGCTAGCAACACCCAGAAACTTCAAAGAATGCAGACCCCAGGTAAGAACTGCCAGGAATTAAATGTTTGTGTATAGTTAAGAGAACGTGTTTTGTTATGTAAAAGTAGCATTTACCATCATGAGTATTTTTTAAAAATGAAGCTTTTTTCACTTCTGTGTGTTTACAGAAATATGTGTAGAGACTGTCAATATTCTAGCACAAAATCCAACACAAAAGCACCATTCTAGAATTAAAGGAGTAGTGAACATAGCAGAATATTAACATTTGCTGATCTTATTAATAATATATGAAACCAATATTTATTTGAATCTGCCTCAAAAAAATCTTCACAAAATCTAAAGATACCTGGGAATTGGTAGAACTCAACTTCCGAGAGACAGAACATTCATTCAGCTTGAATCTCTGTAGACTATAATTGTCATTCAGAAAGTTCAACAGGTTAGATCCATAGACAACAGTAAGAGTATTCATATGGAAAGTGTGCTTGCTCTGGTTACAAAAGGTTACCTTTTAATATTCTCTACTGGCAGATGCCGATTTAGAGATTTTAACTGGTTAACTCAATGGAAGTTAAATCTGGGGCTTTAAAGACTATCTATACAGCCCATTATCTTCATTTTCAGCGAGAACACTGAAACCTAAGGACTTTGATACCTGCTCAAGTGAAAACCTAGATTTCTTAATTCTCAGTTAATGCCTTTTGGTTTATTTGTTTAGTTTTGGTGTGATCCTGTTTATATTTAGATCTCATATTTTTATCTATACTCTAGTTGTTAATCTCATAAATGATGAGTAATTGCCTAAATAAATCAGATGTATTATGAACTCACATTAAAATCTTATGGGAAGAAAATATTGAGGATTATTATCAAATTGTTACTAGTACATATTCTTGAATTATGTATTAACCAATTATAAATTAAATATTTACTAATAGATAGCTTATAGTTATGAAAAAGTCTACCTTATATTGCTATTTTTAATAATTTATACATTACATAAGTCACATTTTGTATCTGTATATGAAGTTAAAACTCTGCTTGAAGTCTTAGAAATTTTCTGTATAAGTAAATTTCCTATATAGAAATCTCCATTTTAGGACTGGTGAAATGGCTCAGCGGGTAAGAGCACTGACTGCTCTCCTGAAGGTCTTGAGTTCAAATCCCAGTAACCACATGGTGGCTCACAACCACCCGTAATGAGATCTGACGCCCTCTTCTGGTGCGTCTGAAGACAGCAACAGTGTACTTATCTACAATAATAAATAAATCTTTGGGCCTTGGAGTGAGCAGGGATTGAGTGAGCGGGGTTGACCAGAGCAAGCAGAGATCCAAAATTCAATCCCAACAACCACATGAAGGCTCACAACCATCTGTACAGCTACAGTGTACTTATATACATAAAAATTAAAATCTTTAAAAAAAAAAAGAAATCTCCATTTTATATACATTATCTTTTACTATAAGCAAAAATAAATTTTTTTATATCATGTCTTTCCTATATTAATTTAAAGGATAAGACAGAGTTTTTAAAGCATTCAACCAGCTCTGCTTTTCTCCATTCATGAGAGTTCTCTGTTTTTACCTCCTGAATTCTGTTAGAGGATAACTTAAGTGGAGGACCTTGAAAGCCAGGACATCTGTCTTCATACATTGTCATATAGTCTCTTTAAAAAGTTGCTGCCCCTTCCAGTTTTCTGGAGACCATTGTGATGAAAACTACACTATTCTAGTGAGCTAAATAATGATAGTCACTGCCAAAATCATTTGCATGACTCTTTAAAACTTCTGAGAACAAGTTAGTCTGATTTAGCTATAAGCACAGTGAAGATACTTATTCTTCTGCATTGATTGCTAACGTTCATTCCAGTAGGAATGAACCTATGGCTAGACCTGTGTAAATTCAATGCTGATTTCCAAGTATGTGGGGGATGGGCAGTAGGTTGTAAGGAATAGTTTCATTATTACTCTGGGCTATCTCAGAAACCATTGTAAAGTTAATTCTCCACCCAGTAGGAAACAAGAGACTATTCACTGTGTGTCTTACTGGACAACCCATTACTTAAGTTTAAAAGAGGTCTGAAGACTGGAAATAATGACTGAATAATACATACAACTTGATAGTATTTACCTTTAACTATGTAAGGCTTGGGGTCTTGTCTTCAGTTTCATCTTTCTTAAAATACGTGAAAGAACTGATGTGGTCTATATGAATATTATGGTTTGTGTGTACATCACAGGATAGAAAGAGTAGGGGAAATTAAGATGGATCTTTGACCTGAATGTTGTTTCCGTATGCCAGGAATGATCGAATGCATATTCCGTTGGTAGTGTTTTACTGAGTTAAGGTGAAATGAACTGTTAATAGACAGCCCAACCCCCAAACTAATCAGCCTAATCATTATGAACCACACTGCTGTGCCAAAAAGGGAAGAAAGTGTCCTTCTCTCTTCTGCATGTGAGTTCAGACAGTAAAGCCTCAGGCTTTTAGAATAGCAAAAAGCAACGATGTATCGGTTTAAAATGGGAATGGCATGAGGCTGGGCAGCAAGGAGCAGATGGAACTCTCCCATGTGGAGGAGGCAGTCGAATAGGTGTGTCCTAGAAGGACCGTTTCCACTACTCAAGATACCCCTTATTATTAGTTTTATACATTTCTTTAACTACATATATCTTCATAAAAAAGCAGGTTATGTATTAAGTTACCAAAGAAGGAAAGCCATTCTATAGTCATTTTTTATTATAGTTGATCAAAACTTTGAGTAACTGAAAATATTTCTTTTCTTCTTTTTAAATAAATTTATTTATTTGTTTATGTGTATGAATACATTGTAGCTATCTTTAGATACAGCAGAAGAGGGGGCATCAGATCCCATTACACATGGTTGTGAACTATTATGTGGTTGCTGGGAATTGAACACAAGACCTCTGGAAGAGCAGTCAGTGCTCTTAGCTTAGCCATCTCTCCACCCAAGATTTCTTCTTTTTACTGATTCCTTTTACTTCTCATATTTCCTCTTAAATACAATTCTATTTTGTCTTTTGATAAAGTCTATAAGGATTGTCTCTTCAAGTAAAATGAAGGCAAAAGATCAGGGACACAGACATGAAGCTGAGCATATGTAACACCCTGATTTGTGAAGTTAATTATTTACTCACACACAGTTCCAGGAATCCCTCCTCAGAAACTGTCTGTTTCCCATCTGCCTCTGCAGCCATCTGAACAGGAGTGCTGAATATTACAGCTTTCTTTCTCTCCTGTCCTTTGATGCTCTCTGGTGATTGTTCATGATTGTTCTTGTTTGCATTGCTCTGGGTTTTGGTTTTGGTGAAAAGTAACTCGACACCATTTTACACCTGAGAGATACAAGGGGAAGAGTAGTGTCTCTGTGCCCTGTTGTTCTGGTCATGGCTCTACACTAAATATAAATTTTCTTCTGCTGCCTGAGATTTTCAAGTGCTGGGGTGTACTAAGATTCCTGTTTTCCTGTGACCATGGTCAGCTTGTGTTCAGAAGTCTTCAGCAATACCACTCTTTTTCTGTACATACTTGACAAGAGAAACTTAAGTGAATCAAAGATCAGAATTCTCTTGAAGGGCTTTGTCTTCTCTGATGTATTTTTCCCCCACCCAGACTCTGGTATTGAGTTGAATCAGAAGCACTGAATTTAAAGGTGAGGAGGAGATCTGCCAGTTCCTTGACTCTGGATGGCACGGTTTTTTATTCATGGGTCCATAGCTTTTTACAGGTAATGAGTTGCTACAGCATGCTGGGGAAATTAGATTTTGCAGCCTTTTTCTTTGAAGAAGAACTACCTGCTTCTGCTTGCTCTTTTTCATGCCTGATCTTAGAAAGTAAGCAGTTTGAGCCTCCAGGAGCAGGTGGGGTCATTCAGTTTAGAGGTCTTTGCTGGGCGGGGCAAATGACTGTGATGTCTTATGGGCAGTTTGAAAGGCTGTGGAATCTGCTATCCATGCTTACTGCTTTAGCTAGCTGAAGACTTGAAGTACTGCTACTTTTTTTTCCTAAAATACTTCAAATCAGATTATATAACTGAAGATGTTTGGTTCCCTACTTAAATAGTTTCCTTTTTCAAGAACACATAGAATACTAAATGTCAAGTAGATCAATGAGATGGGATTTATAAAGAGGAATGTGTGTTGCAGTGAGCATAGGAAGAGCCGCAAAGAACCCCCACCTGTGTGGAAACAGACATGAGTTAGAGGATTGAGTCCAGGCCAGGAAAAGGTGTGCTGCCTGTGGGACAGGGAAAGCGGTCCTGTGCAGACCTGCTTTCTAAGAGTTCCTAGTGAGCGCTTCTCATCTCTATTGTCTCAGAATACAGAAAAGCAACGTAACAGGGAGTGCATCACATGCAGCCTGCTCGTTGTAGTGAATCTCCACCAGAGCTGAAGTCTACGACTCTTAATTAATAAATATTTTATTATATATGTATACATACATACATGCATACTATATATATTAACAAATATCCTGAAGTTACTTTATAAACCCTACATACATACATATCATATATACATACATGCATATATATCATACATACATACATACATGCATACATACATACTATATATATTAACAAATATCCTGAAGTTACTTTGGGAGCCTTTTACCACACTTGAAATTCAATGAAATGTTCCCATACTTCCCTCCAGTGGTAAGCACTACATTATTTTACTTATAATTATTTGCTTGGCTATAACTGCTATCATTTTTAAAATATGCCTTTAGTATTCTGGTTTTATTTCTTCCATTCCTTTATGAAAATAACATTCAGTAAATGATTAATGATCAACTTTTGTAGGTAAATTAGCAAAAAGTGCAACCCTACCCCCATTAGGGTCTGCACCATTCTCTGAGCCATCTCCAGAAGGAATCCCAGGAGCTGTTACTGTCATTAAGAGAAATAAAACTAATGTCCCTTTGGCAGCATTTGCAAGGTCATGCAGACCGTCCATGCCTCAGTGGAACTTCTTGGGGCTGGCCTTGATAATACTGCTTTATTTTGCTCGCTTTGTCAAGTGCTAGGGCATTTAAAAGCAGAAGCTAGGTTTCCATGCAGTTCTCCTTAGGAGAAAAATCCAGTCACATCACCAGCCTCCCTTCCTTCCCCAGAAGCATAGCTTACTGTGAATAGCTGCAAATTTTATTTGACAGTGAATTTTTAATTAAATATTGGCCCCAGAAAGTCTGACTTTCTTGTTGCTCTAACATGCTGTGGCTTAGGACAGTTTCCCACTAAGTTTCTCAGAAGGTGTAATATTGTAACATTTAAATGTAGACTTTTTGTCTTCATCTATGTTTAAGCTGAATAAAAGGATGGAAAGGGTTGGAGGTTCTGTGGGTTAGCTTCGGTCTTATTGATGCTTATATTAAATTTTCTCAGATACACTCAGTACATATCTGTAAGAAAAAGACAAGGCCAGAGTGTGCATTTCATAGGAGGCCATCTAGTCTCTGGAGAGAAGCTCCCAACATAGAATCATGCCCCATCAAAATGGCAAAAATATCAAAAACAGAAAATACCATGTGCCGCTTACAATCTAGGGGAGGGGAGAACCGTACATATGACTGTTGAATGTATAAATAGGGGTGTTTACTTTGGAGACCCCCTTTGAAAGGTTCAGGGTTGGACAATGCTCTGTGACCCAGCAATCCTGAACAGAAGTGTAGTACAGAAATGGTCACTGAGGAACCTGTACAAAATTGTACAGAACTGCACTGCTTTTGATAGGTACAAATCAGAAACTACCCAAATATCCATCAATAGCAGAATGGACAAACTTTTATTTGTTTGCATAGTGGAATTCTATACAACAGTGAAAATGAACAATCTATATTTTATACAACACAAAATAAAGCCTGAGAGGACGACCTCTGCTTGTTGGGTGGAGTCTGTTATTTTGCCACTGTGCTCCATATTCCTGGCATGTTGGCTTCCAAGCTTCCAGGTGATTTTGTCTCTACCTGTCATTTCACTATAGGGGGGTTGGGAGTATATATGTGTTCTGTCACATGTGACTTTGACCTCTGAGCCATCTCTCTGGACCCTATATTAATTTTATATTCAGATAACCATATACTACCAACTTAGCAAGTCACAATTCTTATTTTACCTTTATTATTTTCCAGACTAGATAGAGTCTAGCTTATTCTCTTCTGAGAAGATTACAAGGCCCAACTAAGAAGTAGACTAGGTTGTGTTTTCTTGCCAAGCTAGATGCTCAGTCCTTTTCCGCACCTTACAGCCTGTGAATATATAGGACTGAGATCTATGGTCATTTTTACTGAAAGGATTATTATTATTATTATTATTATTATTATTATTATTATTATTATTATTATTATTTCCTGAAGACCACCTTTGTGTTCTGTTCTCACACCTGCGTCACAGTCTTTAAAGCCGTCAAAATATCTTACTATATTGAGCTGTTGTGGAGTAGAGTATGTAACAGCTGTAATCTGACAGTGACGGTACCATCACCTTCACCATGTAATGAGTCACTATGGTTTTGTATTTCCCTCATAGTGGTGTTGCTGGCTATTGTTTTGAACAGCTATTGGCCTTTCCTCCCCACTTTCTGTGTTAGCCTATGTGTACCAATGTGTGTGCAGAGTTGCGCATACCCATGAGTGCATATGTAGAAAACAGAAGTTGACATTGGATTTTTTTCCTTCAGTTTTTATGTGGGTTATGCATGTCTGCTGGTGTGTTTGGATATATGGAGGCCACAGTTTAATATCAGTATCTCTCTTTGCTCTTCTTCCCTTTGTTTGTGCCAGGAGCTCACCTTTTTACCTAGCTGGTGGCTACCTGGTGAACACATCTTGAAGACCTGTCTGTGTGTCTTTATGGCACTAAGATTACAGCGTGGGCTGCTATGCCCATCTTGTTACATGGGATCTCCACTCAGGCCCTCATGTTTGCACAGCAAGTCAGCCCATCTCCCCAGCCCTAGTGTTAGCCATTTATACGTCTGAAAAATATTCATTCAGGCTCTTTGCCAGCTTTTGAATCAGTTTATTCCAGTTTTGTTGTTGAGTTCTGTGATTAGTTTTTGGATATTAACCCTTTTCAGATATTCAGTTGGCAAATATTTCCTCACAAAATATAGGCTACCTTTTCATTTTCCGCTGTTTCTTTGCCTGTACCCATGAACTTTCTCTAGGTATCACAGGTCTAAATTGTAGTCCCCCCCTTAAAACCATATGCTAGATTTTCTCTTCTAAATATGCTGTGTACTTTTACTTTAAATATACCACTTACAACAATGGTAAAAATAGACACTTGTTTCCGTCTTTGAGGTTAGCAATGGAAAATTTATGAAACATAGCAAAACCTAGCCTCCTTAAGTGTCTTAAGGTCAACATCCTTACTAGACATGGAAATGCAGTTATTTGTTCATTCATGAAACACAGCCATACGTGGAGCTAGCTATATGCAGTGGTAATGATTAGTGAAATTCTATGGGTAAGAATCATGTAAAAACAATGAAACTTTAAATTCAATTTGACTTTTATTATTTTACATTAGAAACTAGGTGTTCTGGTTGCTTGTTATTTGCAACTGACCTCAACTTTAGAAAAATTGTTAAGCAAGCAAAATACTTTAATTCACAAATAATGACTATTGCCTTTTCTGTTTATACCTCATCCTAAATAGCTAAAATTGCTAATTAAAAAAAAAACCCTCTATTATAGAAAGTATATGGATTTTCATCTCTGGAGTGGCACACCTACTGACTCCTCTTCACTAGGCAGTATGATTTCATCATTTAAATCTTGGCTTTCCTGTTTATAAGTGAAGAGATGTTGACTCATCCTCATGCATAAGGAGTAATGAGGTTAAACATGTAAATGAGCATCTGACCTATTTCCTTTTAGTCTCACAATTACTTAAAAAGCTGTTTGGCCTAGCAGTAGTTAGAGGAGATATTATCTTATTTATTTTCAACTTTTTAATAGTCATAATAATGTAGATACTCCTGTTTACCTATTTACACGCTCAGTAAATATTAAGTAGCTACTATTCATTTTATATTGGATGATAAATCTTACACTTCAAATTGTATATTGTTTGAGTAATTGATTGTTAAGTTTAATTTTATTTTGGGGAAAAATTTTAAAATTACATATTAGCTACTTTCTAGGGTGTTTTGGAGAAGAGTTTTCTGTTAAATTAACTATAGTTTTAACTTTTCTTCAAAGTATAGCTTAAAAGAATCTTATCACCTTCAGTCTGAGACTGTCTTCAGCTCCTTTAAATAAAATCAGCCTTTGGAGGTTCTTAGTAATGATGTTACTTCCTTTCCTGTTTGTTTCCTTTAATATCACCGAAGGGTATCAGAGCGTCCTCTGTGCTGAATCCCTTCATGGCAAGGCTACAGCTACTGTTATTACTAATATCCTGTTCCTCTTTGCCTTTGTTTTCTGAATCCAAGTAAGTGAAAGTTCATCTTAGCTTCATTAATTTCATCAGGACTAAATACAGAAGGAAAGTGGGGAGCAAATGAAATCAGTGAGAGACCGACCCTTGGGGATGCATGACGTACATACAAAAGACTTGAGAGCTGGGGTGCGTGGGTAGAGTGAACTGACTCCTACAATTTGTCCTTGGACCGTCACACTCATGTGCATGCACATGCACACACAAACCAAAGCAAATAAATAAAAACTTTAAAAGTCTCTTAAAAAACATTTTAAAATTATAGTTTTGCATTCAGTTTAAGCTTCTTAGAGGAAGAGTTTTGTACCTAGCCAAAGCAGTAACAAAATGGAATTAGAGCCACTGTCTTTTAGTTAGCTGTCTTGGAGACAGTTACTCTTGTAGCTCTCTATCACAAGGGTGCACTGAGTGTCAATATATTCAGAAGTCCCTCCAAAATTTGAAACATTATTTACACACACACACACACACACACACACACTCACACACACATTATACTTTAACTTATACTTGTATTCAGTTTTTAACGATTTTTATAGGATAATTGGATTTTATGAGTGTAGGTATTTTACTTGTATGTATGTCTTGCTCACTTTGCAATGCCAGGTGCCTGCAGAAGCCAGAAGAGGGCACAATAATCTCTGGGACTGGAGTTTAAAACAGTTATAAGCCTCCATGTGGTAGGCAATTGAACCTGGGTCCCCTGAAAGAGCAGCCTGTGCTCTTAGTTGTTGAGCCATCTTTTCATTTCCAGAAGATTCATTTTTCAAACAAAAGTCTGTGATACAAAGTAAAATTCAGATGGTAGACTATATACATAGTAGCATCTTTAATTTTATTCTTAAAATACCAATGAATGCCAATGTTAAGTTTCATAATTTTGAATATTAGTTATATGAGAGATTTTTCTTTGTTTAAAAAACTTCTCTGAAAATAGTTTATGGCTAAGGACATAATGCCTGTAATTTTCATAGATGATTTCAAAATGCACGTGTTCAAAATGATACATACACAGAAACTAGTGGAGCAAAGGTGGAAGTATGTAGACATCTGGTGAGTCTAGAAAAGGGGTTTCATTACACTTTTCTTGTGCCTTGTCGTTAAATGTGAAATTACATAAAAATACAGGGAAAGTATTTCTACTACTTTGCCCACTTAGATGTTGCTTTAGAAAGGATGATATGCCATATACTACCTGCCACCACCATTCATTAGTATTTAGTATTAATCTTTGCCCATGTGCAAGAATAATACAAAAGGAAAAAAGAAAATTAGTAAGAGGTTTTAGTTTCATCAAGAAGAATGTATCCCAAAAGATTTTGGAGGAAAAATAAAATGATTCTTAAATTGGAAGACAAAGTGTAATAAAAATACAGATTATATATAAAACATCTTATTTTGATATTCTATTAAAATGCAGGCCTCTACATAAAAACTTATGTACAGGTTTTCATGACATCATTGTTTGTAATATTGGTAAAATATAAACAACCCAAATATACATGAGTAGAAAGTAATACAGTACTATACTTGCGAAGTCTGGATGAACTCTAGCATAAGAAAACAAGGACAAAGACCTCCTCTACAAAGTCCAAACTAGGCAATTTCAGAGACAAAACTTAGGAAAGATAGCAGCTCAGGAGCTGGAGGAATAGGACAAGCGACTGAGGGCTTTACAGGTTCTTTGAGGCAGTGAAAAATGTTCTGGAATTAAGTAATAGTGAGGGTTGAACAGCTTTTTGATTATTCTAAAAATACTTTAAGGCTAAGGGAATTAGAGCTAAATGTGTTTAGTCTAAGGTACTGGGATCAATGCCTAGCACCAAAACAAAATAACAGTTTACCTTGAGAGGAATAATTGTGATGGTATGTGAATTGTATTTCATAACAGCTCTCACAACAAAACAGCCTTATGTAGCCCAGCAACCCCCCAGATTTTTCCTTTTACTAGGGCAAAGTGCCAAAACCCTGAAATTTTACATGGTGAAGGATCCAGTGACTTCATGAACCTGGCCACCTTTTGTCTTTCTCCTTTTCCAGTCTAGCTGTGCCAACTTCTTGCTTTTCTTGCTTCTCAGCTTAACGGGTCCTTCCTTCTTCCTGAGAGAGCCACTACGTTATGTTGTCACCACTTGGTGGTGTGGCTGACTAACTACTACCTGCTGTAAAATCAAACAGCTCACTTCTTTGTTTTCTTTTTGTGCTATTTACTATCAAATATAGTATGCACTTTGCATTTTAATCTTGCCTATTATTTACTACTTTAACAAACGCTCTAAGCCCCTTCGGGCCAGAGATTTTGACTGTGTTGTTTGCAGCTGTCTCTATCTCAGGGCTTAAAATAGTGCTTGGCTTATATCAGCACTAATGTAGAATGAATCTAAACATGTAAGTACAGGCAGCTGGGATGAAATTGGGGAATATCAAGTAATTGAGGGAACAGTGTCTTTGGGTAAGTTTTATTTTCTTATTTTTAAGGACAAAGGATGAATGAAGTCATACTTAAGTCAGGTTAATGGGGGGAAACCAGTGTGGTGCTTTACATATTGATATAGTTCCAACAGAGAACTTACTTTATTCACTCAGTTTACAGGAAAGATTTAATAGAGCAGAATTGTTTTGCAGATATTGTAAGTCTGTATTTTTCTTTGTTCATGTAAATAAGATATAACATAAGTAAGTTTTATTTTGATTGTTAACATGAAAACTAATGTGAAGGAATTTTCAGTCAGAAATATGAGATCATTTAATATTATCTTTTATACAAGAAATACAATCTCACCTTCAGTAATAGCATTCACGACATCCATGTGTTAGACATTGATTTTTGTAATTAATAGAATAGGTTTTGCTTTCTAAAGGCATAGGGTATAATGGGGAAAACCACTATGTAAACAAGTACTGTGCAGTAACAGGAGCACTTACAGTGAAAATTCGATGCAGAACCTAGTAAATCCTACTGTTAGGTGGGGGGAGAGTCTGAAGTGATGATTTCAGCTGACTCTCAGTGGGTCAGCTTGATTTGTCTCACACACACACAGGCACACACACAGGCACACACACAGGCGCGCACACACACACATACATACACGCACACAGACGCAGGCACACACACACACACACACACAGAGACACATGCAGACACGCACGTATCCTTTCTTTCTTGCAAAGAAAGACAGCTATTGACTGGAAGCCCAGAATTGCCCCCAAGTTCCAACCACCAGCTCGAATTCTTCTGAAGCGGACTTGTAATATCCTTAATGTTGCTGTTGGCAGTCTGTTACAGATCCCATTATTGTCGATCAATGCAGTCGCCATGTGAGGTGGGGGGAGGAATGGAGGAGGAGAAGAAAAGGAGAGATGAGAGCTTCCTATTCACTGATTTATCAACCTGCCTTTGCTCACAGGAAATCCTCCTGGAGGGGGCTGGGGTGCTGCTGAAGCAGCCAAGGCAGGGAAGGGCTAGGGAGCTGCAATTCTGACTGAAAGGAAATTTGAAAACCTTTCTTTTCAGAACAACAACAACAAAAATGCTGAGTTTGTTCTTGTATCTTTGTTTTTGTTTGATGATGTGCTTTACCTAGCTGATTAGCTATTGTGCTGTCTGGTTATCGAAGCTCTTTCCAGTGTAGGGCATCCTCTCCTTTTATTTTCTTTGAGTGTCTTTATTCTTTATTTCCCCATGCTTTCTCCTGTCATTAAACACACATCATTATTCAATTTTATGCTGGCTTTCTCTTTCAGGCTAAAGCTGAACAAAAAAGAGACAGAGAACAAATCTCTCTTTCCTCTATCTTACCATCCTCTTTTAACCCTTTCTATGCTCCTCATCGTTCCACCCCCACTGTTGTGTTAGATTGATGTCAGAGACAGAATTCAGAGTGGAGGGAGGATCACATTTTCTTTCATCATTACAGCCTAACCCACAATTTTAGTATTGGACCCCACCACCCCCAAGAATTTAGTCTCTTTATCCATTTCTTCCCGCTTCATCATTCAGTAATTGTATTCTGTATGGAAAAGTTTTCTGGCTGGAGAATGAGTCTCCTTTCCCCCGGTGATGTGTCCGAGTGGTTGGATAGTAGCACCGAAGAGGAGAAGAGCCTTCTGTCATTTCTGGGTAAGGTAGGGCTTTCTTGTTCTTGTAACCCTTTGTTGTCCAAACTTTTTGTACTTTGGGGAACAATACCCAATTTTAATTTTCTAAATCTAACTTTGTATTTTTAAGAAAGAAAGAAGTGAAAAAAATGTGTTTGAGTTGTGTGTATTTCAAGTTTTTTGTTGTTGTTGTCTGTAGATATATCCTGCCCACACTAGATGCGAGAATGATAAGGGACCATTTGTTTTGCTTTAACAAAGAGTGGTAGCTCTATACAAAGCTCCTCATGTCATCTCGCCTTCTGTTCATGTGTGTAGATAACTACTAATAGCCAAAATATACTATTAATTTACACTGCTCTCAATACAGTAACAGTGAAGCTTGCCATTTGAGAGGGAGGAAAATGCTGTGTGTGTGTGTGTGTGTGTGTGTGTGTGTGTGTGTGTGTGTGTGTGTGTGAGAGAGAGAGAGAGAGAGAGAGAGAGAGAGAGAGAGAGAGAGAAAAGCCATGAAGTAGCTTTTGTGCAAAGTGTACTTGTAGTGATCATAAAAGATTTCTTCTGAGCATATAAAATTTGGACACATGGAACAGAAATTGCTTTAACTCTGTATTTACAGATGCTTTTAAATAAATTTCTAGGTGGCAATTATTGGTCTTGGAGTTGTACATACAATAGATAACTAGAAAAGTTAGGTTATAAATCTTTACTTCACATGCCTATTACTTCTGCTTATTATGATTGCCGTCAAATGTATCATTTTTATTAATTTTAGTCATGCTATGTGTTTGTAAATATTAGTATACCTTTATTATGAGTGAAATCCTTGCCTTTCAGTTAATTCTTTATGAATATTATTTTAAAACCTATAAGTCTAATGCCAGTTCCAAATACATCTTTACTTACACATCTGTCATAGTTAACATAAGTTTCCTTTGTTTTATTTAATTCAATTTGGTTTTCCAACCTTAGCCTTCTATAGCTGCTTCCTTTTTCCTGCAGTTGAGAAATAAAGGGGTCACCCAAATCCAGTCTTTTCCAGTTCTCCCATCAGGTAGACATATTTAGATGTTTATCCTACTCTTTGTTTGACATGGTCTTATTAGGTTAAATATGTGTGTAACTATAAAACTATGCATGCCTCTTAACTTCTGGTGTCTTTGGAGTCTGGTCTCATTCTACTTGTTTGCTATTCATTGCCCCAATACAAGCACCTACATATAGAGACACAGAAGTTCAGGGAACAAATACAGATGTCCTTCAGCAAGCCAACAACGTGGACCCAGTGTATCATAGGAGAAGGAGACAGACATTTTTTAAACGTTGTTTCCGTGCTGTTTAATACATCTGTAAGTTCTGGCTATCCAGTTGTTCAGTTTCTCTCATTCCTTTTTCTTTTCCTCACTTCCACTCCCTCTCTCCTTCTCTTCTCCCCCTTTTTCTTTGTCTTTATCTTACTGTACCTAAAAAGAAGGTTAAATCTGATGTTTAAGTAATAATTTTAAAACAATACTACAGTGTTACCTCTTGCCCACCCCTGCCCCTGTCCTCCGATTAAGGGGGTAATTTTTCTGTAATTCATGTTTGCCGACAAGTAGAGCTGGTGAGAACGAGGATACTACGACTTACTTAGCGAGGAAATGTAAATCTGTATACATCATTGAATTGACTTCTGCTTAGATAATTTTCAATTGTCTACCTCTTTTTAATGAAAGGAAAGTTTAGCATGTATAATAAATACATTTGTTTGGATGCCATAAGAGAAGAAGCTGAGTTGCTGAGTGAGCATACAGACATGAATCCTATGCTTTGCTGTGCAGGGCTGAGCCCTGGATGTAAGGATGTCATGGAGTGTGAGTTGGTTTGGTGTTTTGAGATAGAAACTCACTCTGTAGCACTGACTGGCTTGGAACCTATTGTGTAGCTCAGGTTGGCCTCTAACAGAGTCCTCCTTCAGCCTCCCAAGTGTAGGATTATAGCTGTGAGACACCAAATGCAGCTAGTAAATCTTAGCTTCAGGATTAGAGCTCTTTCCTGACTGTAGATGGCTACCATCTCCATCTATGAATAATAAAATACTTACTGAACTCTTTGAGAAGAACTAAGAGCAAAATTTTCAGGTACAGCTTGTACTGAGTTGAGGATTAAATAGAAACTTTGATATTTGCTAACAGTTACCAGTCATGAAAACATACTATGCCCAATGAAGATTCCAAGGGGGAGAAAAGAACTTGAATCTGCTTTTAAAGTAATAAAGGATGAAAGACATCAAGACTTTGTGTCAGAGAGTCTTTCAAACTATGATTTTTTTCTCTGCAGATTTCAAATCAAATTTCTGTCCAGAAAAGATTCAAGAGAAATTGTTCGTGCTGTTAGACTCTAGTACGTCACTTTAAACAATAATGTTCAGATATGCTTATTAGTTTGACACAATGCTAAGTTGATAAAACTTCAAAAACTATACTTGTTCATTATTCTACTCAAAACTCCATGGTTTTCATTTCACCTATCAGACAAAGTTAAAATCCCTACTGTGAAACTTTGGCATTCCCCCCTGACATTCCACTGCTCATTTCAGTGGGACCTCAAAATCTGCTTCTCCTCTCAACAGAGTTCAGAGAAATTGTGCTCAAGACACTGTTAGGTACTGTATTGGGTACAAAGAACTGTAAGGCAGAACTGCTGAAGACACAGTGTTGCTGGGAAGGAAGTATGAATTCTGAAGAAGTGAGAACAATGATAATTCAAGACAACTGTGGCCAAAAAAAGACAGTACCTAGTTGTGAAATTATTTATTCAGGTGAAAATTGCTTTGGGCCTTTGAAGAGGTGAGAATTCATTTCTCATGAATGCCAAATGGAGAGGATTTAATATGAATCTCCAAAGGATCAAATAGATATTTATTAAAAATAGTAGATTTTCCTTGTATGAAAACTGTGCCATGCAGAATATTAAATTATACTCAGGTCCAGTGAATAAACCGACTTAAAAAGAATGGGGCTTGTGTAGAGAAGTAATGAAAGATACTCAAGAATACTGGAAAAATTAGTGTAACAAGCTAATGAGTGACTGACTGACAATTTTATCCTGAAAGTTGTTGAAAAGAATTAAAAGTACTTGAGGGGGAAAAAAAAGTTGTGTGTTCAAACCATATGTTTGCTTTTTTAGATAGGATCTCATGTAGCCTAGGCTAGGCTTACACCATTGATCTTCCTGCTATTAACTCTCAGGCACTGGATTTTAATGTGTGTACTACCATGCCCAGGTCAAAATAAACTTTTAAGAAGAAAGATCTAAAATTAGTACTATGAAAAAAAAGAGAGTAAAAACAGTTAAGCCAGTGTAAACACTTTTACAGTAAGCCAGTATGCAACGAGTGTTTCTGTTCTAATTCTCAGCCCTCACACTGTAATTATTGTTTTGATTACTTATCAATAAAAGTAGATTATGAGGAGCTGAAGTGATGACTCAGCAGTTAAGAGTACTTATTGTTCTTGCAGAGGACCTGAGTTCGATTTCCAGTGCCCATACGGTGATTCACAGCATCTATAACTCTAGACCCAGGTGATCTGATGCCCTCATCTGACCTCCATGGGAACCAAGTATACACATGGTGCAAAGACATACATGCAGGAAAAACACTCAATTATAAAATAAAATGAGTAACTCTGATAAAAACTTTTTTTAAAGTAGATTTTAAAAGCCCCTAATAGGGTTTTTAAAATATGTATTATTAGTGTATGAAGATCTATATGTATATGCATGTATACTATAAGGGCAGAGAAAGTTTCAGGAATTGATTTGCTCCATTGGAGTACTGAGGTTACAGATGTGTGCCACTACATCTCACTTTTTGCCCTAGTACTCATTAAAAAAATGGTGCCTCTAGTACTCAAACTCGGGCCATCAGGCGTACACAGTGAGTACATTTACCTGCTCAACTTTCTTAGCGGCCTATAAATGGCTCTAGGAGGAAGACTCGGTCACCTCCATCTTCCCACCAACTTGTAAACTTAAATCCAGGTGAATATTTGCAAAGCTTGAGTTAAAAGCAGAGATGGAAAAAGTGAGGAGCTATTATGTTAGCAAAACAGGTGGAAAATCAGAATAAAATGGTCAGGATAATGGTAATGCTAACAGAAATGAAGTTGAGACAAGGAGCAATCATTCCTTGAGGTACACATACAAACATGCGGGAAAAATAGTCATACACAATAAATAAAAATAAATATTTTTTATTAAAAGAGAAAGGAAACTCACCCTTTTTCAAAGGTGGGGTTTATACAAAGTTTTGGGTGAAAGGGATAGCGAGTCATTGATTTTTCAACAGAAGAGAGTACCTGAGAGAACATCTTTGTGGGCTTATGGTTGAGGATCCAGTTAAAGTGCAGGGTTAATGTTTTGGCAGTGGAAACCAGAAACCAACAATGAATGCATGCTGAAATTCAACAACCCAGAAATGAGAGAAATGAGGAGATGACAGCTCTTGTTCAACTTTGGGGGCATTTGTTACACCCTGTCATGTGTCACAGTTAGTTTGTGCCTGTGTACACTATTTAATATCTAATACTCTCCTGCTTCCTGTAGGATGGGGGTCTTTTTTTAGTACAGCACTGTCTCAAGACAGCACTGAAGATAAGTTTTATAAAATGTTTTGACTGAAACAATATTGTCTAAAATTGTTGAAATTGCTCTTGTCAGATAATCCATTTTCCTCTCTTATTTTTCTGTTGTTTTACAATTTCTATAACATCAACATTCTGGAGACTGAGGCAGAAAACAAATTTGAAGCCATGCTGGCTACATATTGAGACTGTCTCAAAAAATAATAATAACAACAATAAAGCAAACAACCAACCCAAACAAAACAAAACCTGTGGGATTTTACTGACATTGTAAGTTCGGCTTATTGTGATATTGTAGCTAGTTGTAATACAGCCTGTTATATTAAAAAAAAAGATAAAAAGTAATAAGCTAAGTGTTTAATTTACTATTTTAGAAAAAAAGAACAAATCACTCCAGAGAAATTTTGAAGAAGATGATGATGAGACAGATAATAATGAACTGAAAAATACAAATACATAAGGTAGAATCAATAAAGCCAAGAATTGTTGTCTTAAAAATCTAAAGAAAATAGATTGAAACGACAAAATTTGATCAAAATAGGAGGTACAAACAGTTAAAACTGAAGAAGGAACTATTACAGAAAATTAAAAACTTAATTAAAAGTTGGAGATTATGGGCTGGAAAGATGGCTCAGTGGTTTAGAGCAAGAATAATTGTGAGCTATTGTTAAAGTTCTTTGAGTTATATTCCGCTCTTGTAGAGCGCCTGAGTCCAGTTTAGCACCAGCATCTGGTGGCTCACAATCATCCGTAATTTCAACTCCAGGGGATCTGATGTTACTGTCCTCCATGACAGTATAAATACTCATATACAGATACACATACATGTACATAACTAAAGACAGAATATTTTTTAAACTGGAGACTATCATTAAAAAAACTTTACAAGTATATTCTTGAAAATGTAGACAATGTAAACAACCTGCAACATTTGTGAACTATGTTGAGACCCAAGCGTGCTGATTGAATTGTATGGCATCTCACCAGTTGTTGGTTACTTCGGATTTTTAATCTTTTGTTTAGGGAATTTGTTTGAGGAAGGGGAGTGAGGGGAACAAATGCTCTTTCAAAAAAGTTCCTGATGGGATGCGTAAGTAGAAAACTAAAATTAAAAATAATAAACTGGGCAGATATCTAAAGAAAATGAAATTTGAATTAGAAACTATCAAAAATTAAACATAATTAACTTATATTTAAGTGTACTTAATAAAATTTGGGACTTTGTGGATTTTTAAATGAATGGTATATATATACACCAAAGCCTTCAAAGATTTTTATACTTGACCTTCCATGAAGCTTATTCATCACAATCTCAATTATGGCTGATCATTCAAGTTAATGAATGTTTTAAGCTGATTGTTAAACTTGTCCAGATGGTAAAATCAATTCCATTTTATAATGGGAAAACTAAAAATTAAAGTTATTTCCATTTGGAAAGCTGAAAATTTACCTTTTATTTTTATAATAAGATGGTAGTCCTGTATAATTCAACTGAATAAAATCCTAAATATATATGCCTATTAAAGAGGTTAAGGGATATCCAGACTCAATATTTGTAACCATTTTTAGTTCTTTAGTTAAAAGTTACTTATTTATTATCTTTTACTCTATTTTAATAAAAGTAATTATGGATAGAAATATAAGAAACATTTAAAATTGATGTGACTACTCATTTTGTTTGTAATGTAGAACAGACCATTACTGAAACTGGGAATGTAAGAGCTTAGCTGCAGAACATTAGTATAGCTGCCAGTATGTTTGTTTTGCTCAATGAGGGAAAACTAGAGAACGTACAGTCAAGCAGTATGAACTTAGAGATGTATATGAAGTAGGTAGGCCTACTTTTATAGAAGTGGTTGAAGGTCACCTACAATTTGTTAAGAGGGTAAAAACTTTTTTTTTTTTTTTGGATATTTTCTTTATTTTGGATATAACATTTCAAATGTTAACCCCTTTCCCAGTCCTCCCTCCCCCCAGAAACACCCTATATCATCTCCCCTCTCCCCCTGCTTCTATGAGGGAGTTCCCCCACCTACCTACCCACTCCCACCTCCCTGCCCTCACATTCCCCTACACTGGGGCATCAAGCATTCACAGGACCAAGGGCCTCTCCTATTGATGCCCTACAAGGCCATCCTCTGCTACATATGTGGCTGGAGACGTGGGTCCCTTCATGTGTACTCTTTGGTTGGTGGTTTAGTTCCTGGGAGCTCTGGGGGTGGGGGCGGTCTGGTTGGTTGATATTGTTGTTCTTTCTGTGGGGTTGCAAACCCCTTCAGGTCCTTCAGTCCTTTCTCTATTCCTCCATTGGGGTCCTTGTGCTCAGTCTAATGGTTGGCTGTGCGTATCTACCTCTATACCTCTATATTTGTCAGACTCTGGCAGAGCCTCTCAGGAGACAGCTATATCAGGCTCCTGTCAGCATACACTTCTTGGCATCCACAGTAGTGTCTGGGTTTGGTGACTGTATATGGGATAGATCCCCAGGTGGAACAGTCTCTGGATGGTCTTTCCTTCAGTCTCTGTTCCACACTTTGCCTCCTCATTTGCTCCCGTGAGTGTTTTGTTCCCCTTCTAAGAAGTACCGAAGCACCCACATTTTGGTCTTCCTTCTTGAGCTTCATGTGGTCTGTGAATTGTATCTTGAGTAGTCCGAGCTTTTGGGCATCCAAAATAAGTGGTATGCATCCAATTATCAGTGAGTGCATAGCACGTGTGTTCTTTTGTGATTGGGTTATCTCACTCAGGATGGTATTTTCTAGTTCCATCCATTTGCCTAAGAATTTCATGAAGTCATTGTTTTTAATACCTGAGTAGTACTCCATTGTGTAAATGTGCAACATAAGGAAAGACACTAGAGAATGAGTGTGACCTGTTTCCACAGATCGTCAGACTCAGGCAGATTGTTGGCAGAGAAGGAATGTGTAAAGAAGGCATTTGACCTTTTTTCCCCCTAAATGCCTGATTGTGTAAAGATCTGTAGTAAAGTAATTCCATCGAAAAAGCAGTGTTTGGGGGAAATTACTTATAATTGTGGACAGGATAATATTGTGTTCCCATCTGGGAACAGTTGATGGTACTAACTAGGAGATAGATCCCTGTCACAATCTGCATTTTTAAAAGCCCTAGGTTAGGATGTTAATGGATGGCTAAAATGATGCTGATTAGCATTTCAAAGACAGCCCATACTGACTGAATGTAAAGGGGATAAACCAACATTATTGTGCCCCCCCCCCCCCGTTTCTGTTACTTCAGTAACACTTCAGTAGTTACTTATCTTATAGTTCAGTATCTTACCTTTGGTTTTATACCGGGCTGTGTGCACGTTTTATTCTCACAAGTGATTGTTTCATGTTTATATTAAAGGTCTATATATTTGTGTCATTTGTATTCATATTCTCTCTCACTTTTCTTTCTTTCTACACCATTTCTCTTCCATGCCCCCCCTCTTTTGTGGGATGGGGTTCTTTTTATATTGCTTAGGCTGACCTCAAACTTTTAGGCTAAAGTGATCTTCCTGCTTCAGCCTCCCTAATAGCTGGATTTTTTTCTTTTTAGTACGCTATTCTATTAAAGTTATATATGAGGGAGAACTAAACTGTTCTTAAAATGCCTTGACATAATGAAAATCTATTGTAATTATCACATGAATGCAGAAATCACTTTCAATAACTCTAACTGTATACCTCCAGTTACATTACTGAGTCATTTATGACATAGTGTACATACCTTAGAGCACATCTATAAATAAGGTGGTACACATTACTATGAAGCTTACTAATAAGAAGTAGAAATTAGTAAATCAGTCTCAGAAACGCCTAAGACAGGACAAATACAGTGCCACACACCTATACCCGAGCATCTTGTGAATGTGAGGTGAGCTTGTGCAAGACCTTGTCTCTGACAAATAAAAATGAAGAAACAACAGCAACCAAGGAGAGTAGGCTAGAGGAGTCTAGGGGCTGTCTGTAGAAAGCTGGAGGCTAATGTTGACAGCATCTATAACCCACCAAAAATGTGATACTAGAAAATTCTTATAGTTAGATTGAAATGCTCAAAATGGTCATTTGGAGCTGAACAATACTATTAGTTATTTAGAGATTATTCTTTGCAAGGCCTTGATTAACTTAGACTCCTAGAATTTGTGGAGGTAGTTATCATATATTGAAGATTTCTTTAATAATGTTCAAGGGCATAGTATCTTCTTGAAAGCTTTTCCCCCTTGTGTTTTAAGATAAGAAATAAGTTTCAGATAGTCTTACTTAATTCTTTTTGTCATTGTTAAACTTTGTTATTAAGTGGCATGCCTTCCTCCTTTGCCCCGGTGCCTCAGCTCTGTGTATTTTGACTTGGAGAATCTTACTAGCATCAGCATTCCAGGGCTGTGTCTTCCTTGATAGACTTGTTTGGAGTAAATGCTTAGAATGTATGCCTTAGTTTTAAAATAAAAGAATTGTGAACATACTGTTAAAATTATTTTAGTTATTTTTAGGAACAAATAAGAAAACTAGAGTTTCTATAGTTATAGTTTCTCCCTCCGTTATAGCCCTATTATGTAAACCCACAGAGAACAAAGTAACATGCCTGGTGGTTAAAAGCACAGGCTCTAAATGCAGACTGCGTGGGTTCTAATCCTCATTTTGCCTCTTGCCTGCTGGGCAGACATGGGCAGAGTACTAGAACATCTTGTTTTAGTGTCTGTAAAATGGGGAGGATAATTCCAGTTCCAAAAAATTATTGTCTGGATTAAAGATGTAATTCATTTAAAACACTTCTCTGAAATAAGGCATAATAAAAGATAGCTTGGTATTGCAGCATCATTTTTTATTTATTTTTTTTTAATTTTTTTGTCAAATTGCCTGGTTATTATCACTAAGAACTAGAGATACCCTTTGCATTGGAAACTTAAGTTAAAGCCCCAGCCTCTTAAGACGTCCAGAGTCTTCCCATTGTGGGCTTTTTGTACAGTAAAAAGCTATCTACTTCTTAACCCAAGAGAGAGGAACCAGAACACAGATGCAATCCGATGGAAACAAAACTACCCAGCAGTGTCAGTAGTTCATTGTCTAACATCTGGTCTCAGCTGCAATTGAGACTGCCCCGTCACCAGTGTCCTCTACCTGCCTCTCACAGTACCACCTCTCAGACATTCTCCATGATTCTTTCCATCCTGCAACATTAGTGCCACAAAAACATTGTGCAAGACTTACACATTAGCAAGTTCAGCTGTCAGCTTGAGATGTAGCTGTGACTCCTCTGAACCACAACTCTATGTTCTGACCCTCAAAAAATACTTCCTAGAAGATTGCACCTCAGTCATGATAGTCTCCTATTAATCACAGCTGATTTTCAACCACCTCTAACTAGCATCAATTGCCCCAGTATAGCAAAGATTTCACTTTAGTGTTGCTAGTCTTTTGCTGATCACAGCCAACTTTCTGTCTCAGTTGACCAAAAACCTAAACTTCTTAGTACAAAAAATCATACAAAGAGCTCTGAGTCTTTAGTCCTCTAAACTTTACTAGCCTGGCCTCTGTCATCTGCATCGCATAGGTGCACACTCATGAAGAGCAGGGCCTGCCAGGGACTGAGTGACCCAGCAAGCTGCCAGTCAGCCTCCTGAGTCTGCTGTCTTCTTTCTAAGTTAACGTTGGTCTTTAGGGGCTCAAACCTTGTGAAAAATAAAACTTGTGGTCATTGAAGCAATTATTTTATACTATGAGAATAATTGTGTTGTAGAGGGGTGAGAAATTAGTATAAAGTACTATACTGACTCCTTTCACTGGTTCAGTTTCTTTACCTCTTCAGGAACAATTGAATTACAAGTGTTGTTTGTTTTATCATATGGAGATAAAAGTATAGTAATTAATTATATTTACTGGGTTTTGAAATCTAGTTGCTTACTTTAGCCAGTACAATTTCAAATAGTTAAACCCTTGAAATATATTTGCCTAATGAGTTCATAAGCCTGAAACTAAAATTAGATGTTGGGAAGAAAGTGAGGAAATGAGTTTCAATTTTTTCATTAACCAGAACACTGCATATTAGGGAAACTGTTTCATTCTGTCATTTTAACTTAGCTAATTAAACTTATTTTTCTCCCAGTTTGGTTTCTATCATTTATCCAGAGATTAAAATATTTGCATCTTTGAACCTTTATAGATAATTATCAGAGAAAATATGAGATTTTTCTCCTGCCTTACCAGCTCCTCTCCCCACCTCCCTTATCCCCCAACTTTAGAATCACCTAACTTGGATACATCACTCTTAAAGTCATGTCTTGACATCTAAAGGTCTTACTGTGTGGTGTATTCCAGCAGATTGATTTGCTTAAATTCCTTTGTGCCATTCCCATGAATCTGAGTTAATTATACTGCCATCTTTTAGAGATGTATGTTAGAAGTCACGTGTGCCTAATTCTGAAAATGACTTCGTACATTAAGACTCATTTATCCTCTGATGGTTAGAGAGAAGCTGAGACACAGTTATTGGTCATAAATTTAAAATACAGCAATACCATGGAACTGTCTTCTGCTGCGGGCATATAAGCTGCGGTACCAACTTCTCAGTCGTTAGGAATATTGTAATTTGGCTAATATCTTAATGGTCAGGATGCCACAGGAGATGAAAAGAAGACCTGTATCCAGCATGCAACAATGATAGGGTAAGCACTTCCAGTTGGCTTTTCTTAGGCAGCATTGATTGCGTGCATTACTGGGTCTATGTAAAACGGTGTCCTTTTAACACTAGCCGAATTCAAATTTAAGTAATTTTTTTTCTGCTGCAGATTAGAGTAATACAGAGAGATTTTCTGTAAGTGAGAGGAGGCAATGGATGCCTGTTAATAGCCTAAAAGTAACTAACGAGGGTGTGCAGTCAGACGATTGATTGAATGAATAGCTGCAGTCCTGTGTGTTTCTTCCTCGCTCGCTCTCTGCAAGCTGGAGAGAGGGAGGGGGATGAGCAAGGCAGGGAGGGAGCACGAGAAAAATGCTTTCTCTTAAGTGGAAGTAGCACGGATCCCAGGGGCCAGGAGGCCAGAAATGGAAGTTTAAACTGCGTCTATCTTTTAAAGGCAGAACAGCAGGATTCAAAATGTCAGTCTCCGGAGTCATGGTTTACTCTTTATTTTTTAAGATCTGGAAGATAACACAGAATACTTTTTTTAGGATGTGTTTTTTTTCTTGTCCATGTTGAGATTATCTAATGTTATCTGAGAAGCTGGATTCCTATCTGTCTGTCAGTTCAAGTGGAGATGGGAAGCAGTTGTGACAAAGGTATAATATGTATAGATATCTGTGTGTGCATGTATATATGTGTATATCTGTGTATCACTATGAAAAAAAATTTAAAATGTAGCATGAGTATGTATAGCTATTAAATTAGAGCTCACATCATTTACAGATTCTTAATCTTGTTGGTCATTTGAACAGATTTATGATTTCAGAGTAAAATGTGGGTAAGGTCATATAGCCAGAACAAGGAGAAGCTGGTCTATTTTTATATCTGCATAGGCATGTATATTCTTTTATCCTGCAGCACCTTTCAGTCTTCTCATAGCTTTTGCTACAGTCTCGTGAATCATCTCAATAGAACCAAACTTTGACCTTTGTTCAGACAGTGTCAGATCATGTATAACACTAGTATTTCTGGTTCACAAGAGTATAAGAAATTTCTGATTCACTTAACTTCTAAATAGCTGATAGAGAAGTAGAGCCATATGGTACAAGTGAACCTGAAACCTTAACTATATTATAGCTTAGAAGAATTACTTCTTATATATCCACACATGAAACACAAGTTGTCTCTCAGTATAGATTCTTAACTCTGACCAAATTTCTTTGTCTTTCTAGGTCAAACCTCACAAAAATACCTAAAGCACATTGAGATAAAAATGTACTGGACCTTTAAAAAAAATACAGCTTTTTTTTGTGTGTATATGTGTGAAAAACCAGTAATTGTATACTTTAGGGAAAGTCTGAAATTTTGGATCCTTGAAGTTTCTTTTTCCTCCACTTTTCCAGAGGTGCCAGCAGAAAGGTCCCCCCGCAGACGGAGCATCTCAGGGACCAGCACATCAGAGAAACCCAACTCCATGGACACTGCGAATACCTCTCCTTTTAAAGTACCAGTAAGTGTTGCTTTCCCCTAAAAAGAAATATTTTATTTTTCTTTTGAGAGTTAAAATAATCCAAATATTTTGTTCCTCAAGAAAAGGTAAAGATCAGAAGTATAAATTTATTTTGATTAACTGTATATTATGTCTAGTATAAGGTCTGTTAGATTTTAAGAAATATTCTTGCATTGGAATTATTTAAAAAAATAACTAAGTGCCTTAAGTATAAATTTTTCTGAACTACTAGACTACAAATCTTTGCAGATGTCATTTAATTATTAGGTAAAAATATATTAATATCAAGTACAAAAGTTTGCCAAAAGCATACTGAAATGGGAAAACCATAGAGGAACAGGATAGCTTACCACTAGATGTAGCATTTCTATCTCACTGTAAAACTCACATTTTTCTACTTTATTATTATTTGTGTGTGTGTATATTCATGCATGCATTTGCTGTGATGCATGTATGGAGGTCAGAGGTAAAACTCTTTGGAGTCTATTCTCTCCTACTTCTGTATGGATTCCAAGAATTGAACTCAGGTCAGTGGGCTTTGTGCCTTAACCTCCTGAACCATGGCAGCTTCAAATAACTCAGATTTTAAGCCATCTTTTCTCTTTGAGTATTGAGTAAGAAGTGTACCTACTTTGTAAACATATTAAAATTTGTAGTGTTATAAAGGGCGCATTTGAAGAGAATTGCTTTAAGAGATTGGTTGTTATTTTAAGCATAATGAAAATCAGTATAAATCAGAAATAAACTTTTTTATTTGAAGTGAGGGTACTATTTTCCCTCTTAATGAGACCAAACTGATATGTTCTTATCCTAATACTTCTAAGTTGAGATGTCCTTTTAAATAGAACTTTTTTTCAGATGTATGATGAGTGTTAACACAAGTAGACATTTCATTTCTGTGAGTCCTGAAGAACAATATGATTACCTCATCTACATTAAAAGTGGGCAGAGTTTGGATGTCCGTTTCTGTAAGAACCTTTCAAAATTTTATAGATTTGTATAGACCGTGAGTGCTAGATTAATATTGTAATCAGAATCTGGCAGCTATTTAAGAGCATTAGATTTTATGTCTTATTAAATTTCTTAGTTCTGTAGGCACAGCTATATATGTTTTGGTTTTTATGAACAAAAAAAAAAATCATTCTTTCGCCTCCTATTAGTAGTTATGCTGATTGAATCTTGTCAACTTGACATATCTAGGAGGGGAATATTAATTGAGAAAATGCCTTCATAAGACTGGACTTTTGGCAAGTTGCTGGAATATACTCTTGCTTAGTAGTTGATTTTGAGGTCCCAACCCATTATTGGTAGTGTCATGCCCCAGCTGGTAATACTGGTGTGTACAAGAGAGCAGACTGAACAAGCCAGTAAGCAGCATCCCTCCATGGCCTCTCCATCAGTTCCTGCCCTCATCTTCCCCTGTGATTGGAGTATTATGTGGGACTGTAAGCTGAAATAAACTCTTTAATCCCCAGGTTGCTTTTGATCATGGTTCTTTATCACAGCATTAGAAACCCCACTGAGCCAGTAAACTCTGAAGGATATGATCATACATCAGTGTATACTATATAGAAGTTCACAGTGACATTAGTGACCCTAAATTAAGAAAAAGTATGAGATTTTTTCCCCATTAATTATTCACTTGAAAGATGAAGATTTTTTGCTATTTTTTCAAGGGGTAACTGGGTATATTATATATCAGTTCACAATATTTAAAACTACTCATGGACAGAGTTCAGTGTTAAACTTGACCAGATTGAGTCCCAATCCAAGATTTTCACACTTTGTGCAGCTAGAACCAAATGGTGATTTCTTACATATTTCTTAAAGTACACAAATGAAAATATCCCTCTGCATTGTGGTAACAATAGAGAATATCCTAAATTATGTGTGAAGTTTTATTTTAAGGCTTTGTAAATTTTAATTAAGAACTGCAGTTTTTACTTATTTAAATAATAAGTAATGTTAGAGTTATCTTAATAAGACTATTCTTAGGTAGACATTTTGAAGCAACAAAAAGGAAGTACTTAAGACCAAGCACTACTCCTCACCAGCAAAATCAGTCTCAAAGCTATGTATTTCTAGAATGTAATTTCTAGAATTTCTACTCACAGCCCTAGATATTATTCTAGCATTAACGGTCAGAACAGAACCCAATTTTTCATCAACTCTCTAAAAGAAAAAAAAACAAGTATGTAACACGTTTGAGTAGCTCTGGAGCATGCCATCATATCTCAGAGTAGGATATTATACAGAGGTGGACACTAAGAACAGTGATTCTGAATCATTAAGACAAGAAATGAAATTATAGCCGGGTGGTGGTGGTGCACACCTCTAATCCCAGCACTTGGGAGGCAGAGGCAGGTGGATCTCTGAGTTCGAGGCCAGCCTGGTCTACAGAGTGAGTTCCAGGACAGCCAGGGCTATACAGAGAAACTATGTCTCGAAAAACCAAAAGAGAGAGAGAGAGAGAGAGAGAGAGAGAGAGAGAGAGAGAGAGAGAGAGAGAGAGAAGAAATGAAATTATACTTGTTTTATTTTCTAAATTAGAACTGGGTATATCATTTGAGAATGCTTTAAATCTTGAAGATAAAGGATCTTTATAAAGTTTACTTTTTAGAAAGGTCTCTTTCATGCTACATAAATAACACTTGTATTTTTGACAATTTCATGCATGTATCTAATATATTTTGATCATTTTCATTTCTCATCTTCCTCTTTGAGTTTGTTTGTGCCTTTGTTCCTCATTTAACAATGACTACCCATTCTGACCATGTGTGTAATCACCCCAATTGCTCTATATAGTACATTGCACATTGCAAACATCCAATCAAATAGTTGTTCAGTGGATAAATACACAGGACTTATAGAAGGATCCAAACAGAATGAGCGTATCTCAAGTTTAGTCTCTTAGTATAACTTAAAGCTCTAGGCATCTGAAGTAATAAACATTTGCTGTTTAGTAAACATTTCATAAGAGATTATTTGAAATGAGTGTGCCTGTGCAAAATAGGGGTTCTTCCCTCAATAAAGAGAATGTTTAATTAACAGTTAGGATTTGTGTCTAGAGTATATTCAGTGTATATTTACATTTGGAAATTGAAACTAGTTAGAATTTTTATTTAATAATTTATTTGAGATATTTCTTTGAGACTCAGATATCCTTATACAAGCTCATGGTGTTTTTTGTACTGGTGAGTTTTTTCTTAGATTCTTCAAACAAATATAATCCTTTGCAAAGCTTTTGCTTCTTAAAAAGAACATTTTTTTGTTTGTTTTTTCCTTTTACATTTTGCTAGGGTGTTTGCCTTGGTATATTTGTTCTTTCCTCTGTATACAGCTTCCTTTGTGTATGTTATGCATTGCTCATGACATTTAAGTGATTTTATGGGGAACAGAGAACAACTGAGTAAAATAAGTTATCTCTACTTACATTTAATTCAGAAAGGAAAACTTGTGTCTTGCTGTTGTATATAGTTGTTTCATACATAGTTTCTGAGTTTTTGGAACAAGCTTCTTTATACTCTATAATGTGACTATTGATATTTAGGATTTTTGTATGACTTCTCCTTAGATGATACCATCCACTTGGCATTGACTAAGAGAGAGCTGCTTGTTTTCCGGGCCAGGTGTTGAGCTTGGTGTTCTCATTTGACCATAGCACAATGATCTGAGTTGGTCTTGTCTGTGACACAATGCAGTCACAGCTGCTCCCTTTGTATTGGCTTTGAGCTTAGCTCTGAAAGAATTCAGACACTAAAAATTACTCCAAGATGCCCAGAAAGCCGAGCTGAATTAAGGCAGCAGCCAGAGATATTCCTGTCTAATCTTCCTTATTCTCTCGATACTGTGACACTTGACCACTCCCAAACAAATGTATAAATATTAGAGACTGTCAAATAATTAATCCTTTGTATAATTTTTTCTTTAAACTCTGGAAAATAAATTGAAGACCATATTAGACTCATGAAAAACAAGATATTGGGGCTGGAGAGATGGTCTAGCTAGAATACTGGCTGGTCTTCCAGAGGAGTCAGGCTCGGTTCCCAGCACCAACAATTGGGCTCACAGCCAGCTTTTGTCACTTTAGTTCCAGGGGATTTGATACCCTCTTCTGGCCTGTACACATGTGTGTCACACAAACATCTACGCAGGCAAAATACTCATACACATAAAATAAAAAAAATTTTTAAATGTTTCTTAAACATTTTTTAGAAGTTGGTACCACCTTAGACCAGCTGGTATTGGTTTCTGTTGTATCTGATTCTATATGCTCTGTATAAGTACTTTTCAAAATTAAACAGACAAGACTAGAAAGTGTCCATTGTCCAAACCAGGGGTTTTCAATTCTAACTAGCCATAAAACTTGCATTTCATAAAATACAATGATACTTAAAGATAAGCCTGGTCATCTAAGGTTTTTGGTTTTTTTTGGGGGGGGGTCCTTGCTGTGTTATTGTTTTATTTGTTTTAATATTCCCAAATGCACCCAGAAATTGAGAATTGTTTGCCTTCATGATTGATAAAATATAAGGAACTCACTTGCGCCAATCTTAACTGTAAATATCAGTGCTTTCTTTTGTATCTTCAAGTCTTACATAAGAAGCTAGTCAGCGGTGCTTTCTCTGTGGCCTGGTGCTGCTCACCTATAAACTGCTCTACAGCGCAGTTACTGATTATCTGTGTGTTTTCCAGGGTTGGATAGACTACCCATCTGAGTTTACAAACCGTTACTATGACACAGTGGCTGCTGTAAGAGTATGTCTTAGAAGTGAAATAATGATGCTGAAGTTATTGCATCCAAGCTGAAAAACTATTTTAATTTCTATATCCTTCTTGCAGTCATGTTTAGGAAGGCAGTTACAGCCGTTTCTTGTAGTACTTAGAGACTCTGTGTCCATCTTGTCTCCCCCTTTTCACTGTCCCCCATTCAGAGTTGAAGTCTGTGATAGAATCACTCTACAATGATTCCTCTTTTAATAAAGAATATATTTGTGTTCCTATGTGCATGAATATAAATATAGGCAGAAGTGAGAATGTCATTACCAGAGGTAATAATAACATACTAAATAGAGATGTCAGAAAGGAAATGTGGTACAGCATTAGAAATCCAGCTATATCTTTAAGTCAGTTTAAAATCAGGATACAATTCAATAATAGCCTAGAAAGTTTGAAATTTAACATCTTGGAGTGCAGGAAAAAAGAATAAGGTTAGTTACAACTCTTTGAAAAATAGAATCTAAAAATAGAGATTTATGATACCTGGAGAAGGGAACAGGTTTGGCAGAAATTGTTATTAAGAGTCTAACTTGAAATAATGCAAGAATGATGTGAAAGAAACACTCCTCAATCTATGGCAATCCTTAGAAATCGACTTACAGCAGCCTAAGTACTCAAGAGTCCAGTTTATCCCATGCTGGAGAAAAGACTTGTTAAAGAGGATAAGGCAGTCACCTATATATAGCAATTCTTTAGATGAACTGCCCTTCTTGTCCCAAAAAAAGATATTTCTCCTCGCCTTCAATGGGGGAGAGAGGCACTTTCACTTTATAGTTAAAGACAAGTGTCTCAAACTAATTTAAGAATTGGTAGTCACTAAACATGTCTAATATGTACAATGGGCATCAAATGTTTCCCTCCTATGTAGGAATTCAGAAGCTAACAATGTGGAAAGAAAACATGACCAATGTCATGACTTCGCTAGAGTAAACTGTGCAAAGGGTGTTTTTTTTGACCCTTTCTCTAGTTGCAAGGTCCAAGCACTGCTGCTGAAGATACCCCTGAGGAGCCGTCTAGTATAGAACCCGCTCATTCTATAACCAGTGCCACTGTTGCCATTGCTATTCTCCTGAATTGTTTTTAACATTTTGTATACTTTATATTAAGCATCTACTAATTTTAGTTTAAAGGGTAGCTATAGTTTAAATTAATTTTAAAAAAAATCCCTCCTAAAAAGACCCCAAGGGTAAGCAGTGGTGCTTATATACTTGAAAAGATGCTCCATATCAACTCTTAAGGAAGCTCACATTTAAATGATTCATTGCTATATGTAGGGTAGCCATGATTAAAACAGGGAGATAGTAGTATTACTGAAATCGTGGAGAAACTGAAACACTCTAATATATTGCTGGTGGGACTGTAACTTGATGTAGCCATTTTTTGCTGGTGCGACTGTAACTTGATGTAGCCATTTTTTTTAATGAGTTTAAAAAATGAGTTTCCAGTTGACATAACAATTCTAGAGATATAAAGTGGAAAACATACCCTTATAAAAGCACATAAATGTTTATGTCATCATTATTTATAGTATCTATAAAGTAGCCACAACAAAAATATCAGCTGAGGAACAGATATTAAAAAGTGTGGCCAGTTCATGTAAATAGCACATTATTACCATTAAGAAGAAATTAAAGGTGTAAGCTACCATATTGGTAGCACTTTCCCCCAAAAAGGCTAGAGAAGTCAAAAACAGAAATCCATATGTTTTATGGCTGTATATATGAAATATCCAGAATTATAGAAGCAAAAGAATTCTAGAATTAGACTGTGGTGATAGTCATATAATGTTCTGTTTCCTCTCTCTCCCCCACATCTTTATTTTTATTTTTTGAGACACCTCAAGTGCTAGGATTATTACAGGCATGACCTACTACTGCACCCACCTCAACTTTTTGAATACACAAAAACCATTGACTTGTACACTTGTAAAAGAATAATTTATAGCATGTTAATTATATACTAATAAAGATGTAAAAATTAAAATATGAACCTGTAAGAAAGGATGAAAGATATAAAGTCTTATTTTATGTGGTTATAAATTGAAGCAATAGAATATCTTTTTTTTCCTCTTCTTTTCTTTTTTATTTTATTTTTTCTGAGATAGGGTTTCTCTGTGTAGCCTTGGCTGTTCTGGAACTCACTCTGTAGACCAGGCTGGCATCGAACTCAGAAATCCACCTGCCTCTGCCCCCCAAGTGCTGGGATTAAAGGCATGCATCACCACCGCCTGGCTAGTATTTCTAATATACTAGATTAAATAAAAAATATTGGAGGGAAATGGCAAAGAAGATATATTGAAGTACATTGTTATATATTAGCTGTTTATTGTCTATAAAGTTCTTTTTTCCTGGTCTATAAAGTTCTTAATTAGTCATTACTGATGCTTTGAATCATTGCATTTTTTCCAAACTATCTTAATTTTGCCTTCTATAGGGAAAATAATACATATTTTTTATTCCAGGATGTAGGAATAGGAAACATAATATTTAAAAAGAAAATAAAGCAAGGATAGGGATGCTTAACAGTTAAGAGTGCTTACTGCTCAAGTTCAGTTCATAGCATTGATGTGGAAGCTCACAGCTGCCTACAACTCCAATTCCACAGGAACCACTGCTGTCTTCTGCCCCAGAGGCTCCTGATGTACACAGTACATACATAGTCTTACAGACTCAAAAGGCTTATCTTTTGTCAATTTTGTATGTATTAAGAATGATTCATTTCTTATAGAATAAATCATCAGATCTTCTCTGCATCTTTTCACATCCATCAGTCTCCTCTTCTCAGCCCGCCTACCATTAACTGCCTTCAGTTATCAGGGTTACTCATTCATTCCATGAACTGGTATGAAGGCCAGCTTCATGAAGAGGAAAATAGTGCAGTATCTAAACACTGCACTCAGAGAGTCCCATGCATGGGTTGAATGCTTCATGGTTGCAATATTGAAATCCCCATCTTCTATTTTTGTATGTATGTCCTGTTTTCTTGTATGGGGGGTGGCACATGTGCACATATATGTAATTGTATGTAAAGGTATACAAGAGGATGTCAGATAGCTTTCTCACCAGCTCTCCATCTTAGTTTATTTTTTTTGTCTTTTTCATGTGTGTACCATATGTATAGACATATGTGTGCTGGTACACAATGTGTGTGACTATGCATGTAGAAGCCCAAGATTGCTATTGAGAATCTTCCTAGCCTTCTCGTCCAGTTTATTCTTTGAAGTGAACTCTTTCAGCCAACCCAGGGTTGGCTGATAGAGTGAGTCCTGCTAAAGACCTAGACCTAGGGAGTCCCCTGTCTCCATCTTCCGAGGCTAAAATTATAGGAGGGGTACCATGTCCACCCAGCATTTATGTGGGTTCTAGGGATCTGAGCTCCAGTTCTCTTGCTTGCATGACAAGTGCCTTAACTACTGAGCCATCTCCCTAGTCCCACCTAATTTTTAAATTATTTTAATTACATTTTTAGAGAGGGGGCCCCGTGGGTCAGAAAACAACTTCAGGAAGTCAAGCCCAGGCATAGAGTCACGTTTTGTACAATGGCATTCCTTTCCTGCATTTTGAACGGTTGCCCGCATTTAGACTGAGATACACTAGTTGTACTGCCAGTCCTGTGTAGTGCAATAGATAGTGAACTCACTCACCTCCAGCCTCCAGTTTCTGCACATGCTCTCTAGCCTTCACATTGCACCAGAGTGCTTTCTTTACAAAATTTAAACTTGAATGTTACTTCTCATATCTCAGACTTGGCAGCAAGCTCCTTTCCCCACTGAGCCTTCTCACTGGCCCACACCTTATCTTCTTTGAGATAGTCTGCACTAAACTCAGAGCTTGCTGATTCACGGGGATGTTGGCCACAAGACCCAGGGATCCTCCTGTCTATACCTATCTAGTGCAGGGGTTAGGGACCCTGCAGCCAAGCCTAGCCTTTTATATAGATGCTAGGAATCAAATCCAGGACCTAAAGCTTTTGTGACAATTACTTTAGCAACTGAGCCATATCCTCCACCCTGCGTTCTTGAAATACAGTCTTGAAATTCTTAAAACTTGTCTCGCTCAGGCTTCCATCGAGAATGTCTTCAAGTAGCTCAAGTAATATATGACCAAATCTTATCTATTTTAGTTGGCTTGCACAGATTACTTTGGGGTGCAGAAATGATGAATGTTTGAGTCCTCATCTTTAAATTTTCGTTATTGAATGTTCTTCAGTCATACATCTGACTATTTTATTAAGTAAACATTAAAATACATGCTAACTATATTTTATTCATTTTATAGAATCAACACAGTTTAGGCGCCACTTTTCTGGAAGCCCTAGAGTCCCTCTTCAACAGTAACAGTGACATCAGACTGCCCTTTTTCCTGTGCTCTGATAGCTCACTTAAATCTGTGGGTGGGATGCATGCTCATCCATGCTGTGCAAATTGTAAGTGCATGCTGCAGTGGCCTCATCATTATCGGGTAGTTTTGAGTTAATCAGTATTGTGTGCTTTTTGATTCAAGATTCTTCCTTTGTCTGCTAAATGAAACCATTAACAAGGATGGTACATAATAAATAGAAAGTCACTTTCTGTGGAAATGATTTGAATATAAGGAAGGAAAGAATGACTTGTGAAGCTTATTTTTCCGATGTTTGCCCTTCTTTTACAGTATAGTTGGCTGTGTAGAAATGTAGTACCTTTCAGCTCTTTAAAAATCAAACAAAAAAAAGACAGTAGTAACCAACAGAACTGAAAATTAAGACCTGATGGTCTGTCCTACTTACCTACGTCTTATGCAGTCAGTGAGATCACTCTTACTCAGAAGCACCTTTCTGTGAAGATCAGGTGGTTGCAGCTGGGGGGGAGGAACAACCCATAACTCTTCTCAACATATGATCTAAGAGGCTTGTGTCATCCTGCCTGTCAGGCTGTCACCAGAATTCATGGAGTACACATTACTGGTAGTTAAGAATTTATTTTTAGAGTAAGCAAATGAGTGCTAACCTATTTGACCAACAACATGGCTCAGTAGGTGGAGGCACTTGTCACCAACCCTAGAGACCTCACTTTGATGCCTGGAACTCACATAGTAGAAGAAGGGAACCAAGTTTCATAAGCTGTCCTCTGATTTCCACATGTGTACTATGGTGTACACACCAACACTCATACACTCAGGTAAGTGAATGTAAAAATCTTTAGTCAAGAAATAACTGTATGCTGGGTATAGTGACAGACCTTTAATCCCCGCACTCCAGAGTCAGGGGCAGGTGGATCTCAGTGAGTTCTGGGGCAGCTACAGGGAGAGCGATGATGGGAGGATAAAGAATAGGGAGGGGAGAGGAAAGGAAAAAAGGAACGAAAGAACTATATGTTTTACTATATGATCTTAACCTGTTTGACCAAGAACAAGTTGATTGCCTTCATCTCAAGTATTTTGTTTTTTGTTTTGTTTTGTTTGTTGAGAAAGAGACTCACATTGTAGCCCAGACTAGCCTAGAACTCACTCTATAGCCTCAGTAAGCCTCAAACTTGTAATTTTCCTGCCTCAGCCATCTTTTCATTACCTAAACAAGTTGTGCTTAAGTATGTGCATGTGTGTGTGTGTGTGTGTGTGTACACATGTATATCCTGAATGAATGTATGAAACTTTATTTAAACACAATCATATTGAGAGAAGTGAAACCTGGAGACACTATCAACCTTGCTGCAGAATAAAACAAATTACTCTCACACCTCACAAAAGAGTAATCTCCAAGTGAACTAGAGACCTAAATATAGGAGAGGCGATAGAAACAGGCTATATATCTGCTTATAGAAAACAGTTGCATTTTTTTAACCTTAGCACAGGACCAATAAATCCAACTTCACAAAAAATGTTATTAGGAGCAGACAAGATACCTTCTGAGTAAAAATGCTTGCCACAAAAGGCCAAGAAAGGCAACAGCTTCATCAATGAAGCTGTGCGGACAGACACTTAGATGTTTCTTATAATAATGTATCAGAATTTTAAGGTATGTGGAGGTTTGAAACTAAAAATGAGACTGAGAATCAATTTGTTAATATTTTAGTACCTTAGCTCATAATAGATGTTTGTAACATTAGAAATAATTCAGCTAGTAAATACTCTCTAGAGGTAATATGCCTAATAAAATCTTTTCTACAATATGTTTTTCCATTTCTGTTTCTATCCCTCATTTGTTCTGTACAAAAACAAACCAAAAAAGAAAGTGAATAACCCTAGTGGAGAGTGATCGTGTTGTTGACAGTTTACCCATAGCTTACCATTACCCAGAAGAGTGATCTTCAGTGCATCTCATTTTACCCAAGGCATTAGAAATTTTATTTTTTAAAATAACTAATAGTCTCCACTTTCCCTCCATCTGTGATACTGTTATTCTTAGAGTCCTGGAAATGAAAGGCAGAAATTTTCAATTAAATTCATCTAGTCCATCTCCCTTGACAATGAAAATTGCCTTTTACATTGTATTAGCTAATGCTTTTTGGGGCTTCCATGATAACCTCTGGGAGACTGTCCAATGGACTAATAGGCCAATAGACCTCACTTTAGGACAGTGTTCTCTCTCTTATTTTAATCCATCATTTCTCACTATTTCAGGTCTTAAAGCTATCTTGCTTAATATTCATACTCAGAACTTGAGAACAGCTCGGCACTGTCAGCCATAAGGAAAGCACATGTTTACATGAAAACTGACCTGATTACCAAATTAATAGTCCAAATACCAAAACTTTCCTCTTAAACAATAGGTTAGGCATTGTTTTAATGAATTGGATTTCTCTTAATAATTCAGACTAGTTATTATCATTCTACTCCACAACTGTGAAGTAATTCACAGTTCCTTAAAAATTGCACAAATATAAAGATAACTTGAATTTGCTTGATCTTATTTGCCTTCTGGTATTGTAATTCAGTAGAGGTTATAATATAAAATAAAATAGAAACAGAACTAATTATAGGTCAAAACAGGAAAATAGCAGTGTAAACAAAAGGATATGTATAACCAGGAGAGAGATCTGGTTCTATTACAAAAATCAAGAATGATTTTCTGAAACAGAAAGGTTACTATTTATCTAAGTGGCATAGGGACACCCATGGAGCCATAAATTAAATATGTATATCCCATCTCACAGTGGCTCCAAGTGGACTAGAGATCCATATGTAGGAAGATATTAGGAAAAAGCCCATGTAACGACTGACAGCAACAGTGTAACCGCATTTTATAACGTCAGCACGGCAAGTTTTCCTTCATGGATACCAGAAGTCCAGAAGCAGTTAAAAAGAGTCACTTAATAGAACCACACACAAAAAGTTTAATAGAAGCTGGCAAGATACTTCAGCCTGCCACTAAAACCCAGTGACCTGAGTCCGAGCCCCAGAACCCATGCCAGATCTGAGTGGGAGAACCAGTTCCACAAAGTTGTGCCTTTGACTACTAAATGCATCCCATGGAACACACACACATCCCCAAAATAAAATTGACAAATAGAAACAAGTATTTATAAAATATCTTCAATTGCATAGTAGAAAATGTTTTAACAAAAAAATAACAGTAATAAACTGAGAAATATTTTCAAATTTTAAAACTACTAAAAATCTAAAAACAAATGATCAAAACACAAGATATTTAAAAATTGGGGGATTTGAGGAAAGACATGAACAAGTCATTTCTTTTAAAGTGTCTGTGTGTGTGTGTGTGTGTTTCTATGTCTGTGAGTCTTTGACAAAGTATGTGCTTATGGGTCAACGTTCCTATGGAAGCCAGAGGAGAAGGTTAGATCCACTAGAGCTGGAATAAAAGGTGGCTGAGAACTATGAGACATAGATGTTGAGAACCAAACCTAGGTTCTTAGCTCTTGAACAAGTCATTCTTTAAGGAGGAAGGGAAGGAGAAAGAAAAACCTAAAAAGGGGTCTGAATGTTCAAATTCACATTCAGAGGAATGGAAACCTGGTTATACTATCCTTGCATGCTGATAGAAGCAACCAACAAATCTGTGAAGACTTGGGAAAGAAGCTACATCACATATGTTGATGGAAAGGCAAGCTAAACAACCTTCTGAAAATGTGACAAACAACCTATTCTCTAAATGTATTTTGATCCAGAATCTGCAATCCACCTTTAAAGAGAAGCTACCGACATGAAAATACATATATATAAAGTTATTCATTGCAGCAGTGGTTATAATTTTAAAACACTGGAAATAACATAATAGAAAAGAAATAGACTACTATAGAAAAGAATAGACTAGAAAAGAATAGACTACTATATTGAAAGAAACTAGAATAATGTACCCCACCATCAAAATACATTACCACTAAGTTGGATAAGTGTTCTTTTACTCACGTAAACAAGAAGCAGCTCCCTTGGAATTGATGATGGAGATTTCTAGAAGCTTTCAAGATCAACTTTCTCTAAAGAGAAACAGTTATTTGGCACCAAGACTTTGACCTAATTGCCTGAGATGTTCAGAGCAGGAGTTTATCACCCCAGGTTTAGGGTCCCTACACTCAGGAGCTAGTGTTACAGCTCCTTAGCAGTTATTTTGAGGACTCTTGGTTCTTTGACCATTGAGATAACTCAGTACCTCTATAGTCTCAGTCTCTGCCATACTTTGTCTT
The DNA here is from genome assembly GCF_008632895.1 of Mastomys coucha. Classification (NCBI taxonomy): domain Eukaryota; kingdom Metazoa; phylum Chordata; class Mammalia; order Rodentia; family Muridae; genus Mastomys; species Mastomys coucha. Next base: position 54,427,885 of record NW_022196891.1, on the reverse strand, counting down.
CATACTTCTACCAACCTTCTTAGCTTCTTGTACAGCCTGCCCTCAGGTACTCAGGGAACTAGTCAGCCACCTCTTACTGTCACAGTTCTAGACTTCAGAAACCAGCGTTCTGAATTTCCAGGTGCCCTTTCAAGCACTCACCTCCAGTTAGTGGTAAAGTCCTATGTTTGCTGAACTAGACCCTTACCTCTCAGTAACTCTGCGGAATCCTCAGCCTCCTCCTCTTCACTCCTAGGGGACGAAACCCTGGGTTCTTTTTTTTTTTTTTTTTTTTTTGGTGCAACCAACTGAACCTGCTTTACCAGTTACAAAGACTACAAGAAGGTAGAAGACCATCTAGAAGAAAACTTTATTGTAGTCAAATGTTGCAACATGAGGGAAGAGGACTTATTAGTTCATAGGAAGGGAGCTTCCTAGACTACCTCCTACATGCACACACACACACACTGTACTTACATAGCTAAAAAGAGATACCTATGCTCAGATTGTAAATCCCCCAATCAGAAGTAAGTCTCAGACAATGGCCCCTCACTGGACTAACATAAACACAGCCTTATTTCTGTATCTCATAATCTCTTATTTTTTCATATTTTAATACTTTTATTTTTTTACAGTCTACCATTTGCCCACCTCCTAGGCCCCCCGCCACAGTTCCTTATCCCATTTCCTACTCCCCCTCCCCGCTGTCTCCAAGAAAATATCCCCCAGCCTCTGCCAGGCCTCCCCACTCCCTGGGGACTCACGTCTCTCAAGGGTTCGGCAAGTCTTGTCTCATTGAGGCCAGACCAGGCAGTCGTCTGCTAAATATGTGTCCTTGGCCTCAGACCAGCTCCGGTATGCTGCCTGGTTGGTGGCTCAGTGTCTGAGAGATCTCAGGGGTTCGGGTTAGCTGGTCTTCCTGTGGGTTGACCCTCCTCCTCAGCTTGTTCCTGCCTTTCCCTAATTCAAGCACAAGGGTCCCTGACTTCGGTCCAGTGGCTGGGTATAAGTCTCTGCCCCTCTCTCAGTCAGCTGCTTGTTGGGGCTCAGAGCACAGCCATGCTAGTCTCCTGTCTGTAAGCACGCCATGGCATCAGTAATAGTGTCAGGCCTTGGAGCCTCTCCTTGAGATGGATCCCAAGTTGGGCCATTCACTGGACCACCTTTCCCTCAGTCTTTTCTCCCTTTTTGTCCCTGCAGTTCTTTTAGACAGGGACAGTTCTGGGTCAGAATTTTTGACTGTGGCAACCTCATCCCTCCACTTGATGCCCTGTCCCTTCCACCTCTCCTCTCCCACCTAGGACCCTAACTCCCTCTGCCTTCCACGATTATTTTCTTCTCCCTCACAAGTGGGATTGAAGCATCCTCACTTGTGCCCTTCTGCTTGTTTACCTTCTTAAATTCTGTGGATTATATCCTAAGTATTCTGTACTTTTTTGGCTAATATCCACTTATCACCGAGTACATACCATGATGTCCTTTTGAGTCTGAGTTACCTCACTCAGGATGATATTTTCTAGTTCCATCCATTTGCCTGCAAAACTCATGATGTCCTCGTTCTTAATAGCTGAATAGAATTCCATTGTGTAAATGAACCACATTTTCTTTATCCATTCTTCTGTTATGGGACATCTGGGTTGTGTTTCCAGCTTCTGGCTATTACATTAAGGCCGCTATGAATATAGTGTAGCATGTGTCCCTGTGGTATGGTGAGGCATCTTTTGGGTATATACCCAAGAGTGGTATATCTGGGTCTTCAGGTAGATCTATTTCCAATTTTCTAAGGAACCTCCAGATTGATTTCCAGAGTGGTTGTACCAGTTTGCAATCCCACCAGCAATGGAGGAGTGTTCCTCTTTCTGAACATCCTCGCCAGCATCTGATGTCACCTGAGTTTTTGATCTTAGCCATTCTGATTGATGTGAGATGGAATCTCAGGGTCATCTTGATTTGCATTTCCTTTATCACTAAGGTCTTTGAGCATTTCTTTAAGGGCTTCTTGGTCATTCAGGATTCCTCTATTATGAATCTTCTATTTAGCTCTATATCCCATTTTTTGATTGGGTCGTTTGGTTTTTTGGAGGTTAGCTTCTTGAGTTCTTAATATATCCTGGATATTAGCCCTCTATCAGATTTGGGGTTAGTGAAGATTTTTTTTTTTCCTAATCTGTAGGTTGCCAATTTGTCTCATTGTCTGAGTCCTTTGCCTTATAGAAACTTTTCAGTTTCATGAGGTCCCATTTATCAATTCTTGACCTTAGTACCTAAGCCATTGGCGTTCTCTTCAGGAAATTTCTCCCCATAACTATGAGTTCATGGCTCTTTCCCATTTTCTCTTCTAATAGATTCAGTGTATCTGGTTTTATGTTGAGGTTCTTGATCCATCCACTTGGACTTGAGCTTTGTTCAAGATGACAAATATAAATCTATTTTCATTTTTCTACATACTGACTGCCAGTTATACCAGAACCATTTGTTGAAGATTCTTGCTTTCTTTCATTGTATATTTTTGGCTTCTTGTCAAAGATCAAGTGTCCATAAGTGTGTGAGTTTATGTCTAGGTCTTCAATTCTATTCAATTTTGATGAGGATTGCATTGAATCTATAGATTGCTTTTGGTAGGATGGCAATTTTTTTACTATGTTAATCCTACCAGTCTATGATCATGGGAGATATCTCCATTTTCTAAAGTCTTTGATTTCTTTCTTGAGAGACTTGAAGTTATTGTCATACAGATATTTTGCTTGTCTGGTTAAAGTTACCCCAAAATATTTTATATTATTTCTCACTATTGTGAAGGGTGTCGTTTCCCTAATTTCTTTCTCAGCCTGTTTATCATTTGTATAAAGGAAGGCTTCTAATTAGTTTGGGTAGATTTTATATCCAGCCACTTTGCTGAAGTTGTGTATTAGCTGTAGAAGTTCTCTGGTAGAACTTTTGAGGTCGCTTATATATACTATCATATCATCTGCAAATACCTTGACTTCTTCTTTACCAATTTGTGTCCCCTTGATCTCCTTTTGTTGTCTTATTTCTCTAGCTAGAACTTCAGGTACTATATTGAGTAGATACAGGAAGAGTGGGCAGCTTTGTCTTGTCCCTGATTTTAATGGGATTGCTTCAAGTATCTCTTCATTTAATTTGATATTGGCTGTTGGTCTGCTGTATATTGCTTTTATTATGTTTAGGTATGGTCCTTGAATTCCTGATCTCTCCAGTACTTTTAACATGAAGGGGTGTAGTATTTTGTCAAATACTTTTTCAGGATCTAACAAGATGATCGTGTAATTTTTTTCCCCTTTGTGTTTGTTTATATCGTGGATTTCATTAATGAACTTTTATATATTGACCCAACCTTGCAACCCTGGCTTGAAGCCTGATTGATCATGGTGGGTGATGGTTTTGATGTATTCTTGGATTTAGTTTGCTAGAATTTTATTATTTTTTATAGATATTCATAAGAGAAATTGGTCTGAACTTCTTTCTTTGTTGGGTTTTTGTGTGTTTTAGATATGAGAGTAACTGGCTTCATAAAATTAATTGAGGAGAGTTTGTATTAGTTCTTCTTTGAAGATCTGGTAGAATTGCACTAAAGCCATCTGGCCTTGGGCTTTTTTTTGTTGTTGTTGAGGGGAGGGAGTTGGGATGTTTTTAATGACTTCTATTTCTTTAGGGAATATGGGACCATTTAGATAGTTTACTTGCTCTTGATCTAACTTTGGTACATGGTATCTGTGTGGAAATTCATCCATTTCATCTAGATTTTCCAGTTTTGTTGAGTATAGACTTTTGTAGTAGGATCTGATGGGTTTTTTGGTTTTTTGTTTGTTTGTTTGTTTGTTTAATTTCCTCGGTTTCTGTTATATCTCCCTTTTCATTTCTGATTTTGTTAATTTGGATATTATCTTTGGGCCCTTTAGTTACTTTGGCTTTTTCTCAAATAACCAGCTTTTTTGTTTGTTGATTCTCTATTCTGTTCTCTTTGTTTCTATTTGGTTGATTTCTGTCCTGAGTTTGAGTTTGACTTTCTCCTGCCTTCTACTCCTCTTGGATGTATTTGCTTCTTTCTGCTCTAGGGCTTTCAGGTGGGCTGTTGAGTGTAGGATCTCTCTGATTTCTTTACCAGGGCATTTAGTGCTATGAATTTTCCTCTTAGCACTGCTTTCATTGTGTCCCATAAGTTTGGGTATGCTATGTCAATCCTTTTCATTGAATTCCAGGTAGTCTTTAGTTTCTTTATTTCTCCCCTGACCAAGTTATCGTTGAGTCTCTACTTAGTTTCATTGTTCAGTTTCCACGTGTATGTGGGTTTTCTGTTGTGTTTGTTGTTATTGACCTCTAGCCCTAGTCTGTGATGATCTGGTAGGATGCATGGTATCATTTCAATCTTCCTGTATCTGTTGATGCTTATTTTATGACAGCTTTGGAGAAGGTACCATGAGGTGCTAAGAAGTAGTATATTCTTTTGTTTTGGCATGAAATATTTTGTATATATCTGTTAAGTCCATTTAGTTCATAACATCTATTAGTTTCACTGTGTCTCTGTTTAATTTCTGTTTCAATGACCTGCCTATTGGTAAGAGTGAGGTGTTAAAGTCTCCCACTATTATTGTGTGCTGTTCGATGTGTGCTTTGAGCTTCAGTAATGTTTCTTTTATGAATGTGGGTGCCCTTGCATTTGGGGCACAGATGTTCACAATTGAGACTTTCTCTTTGTGAATTTTTCCTTTGATGAATATAGAAGTGTCCTTCCCCCATCTCACTTGATAAGCTTTATCAAGTTATCAAGTATATTTTATTGGATATCAGAATGGTAACCCCTGCTTGTTTTTTAGGACCATTTGCTTGGAAAACTTTTTTTTCCCCAGCCTTTTACTCTGAGGTAGTGTCTGTCTTTGTCATCGAGGTATGTTTCTTGCATGTAGCAAACTGCTGGATCCTGCTTGCATATACAGTTTGTTACTTTATGTCTTTTTATTGGGGAATTAAGTCCCTTGATATTGAGAGATATTAAAGACAGATGATTGTTAGTTTCTGTTTGTTGGTGGTGGTATCATTATATGTAGGTGATTCTCTTCTTTTGGTTGTGTTGTGAGATGATTAATTTCTTGTTTTTCCTTTGATGTAGATACCCTCCTTGTGTTCGAGTTTTCCTTCTAGAATCCTCTGTAGGGCTGTATTGGTAGATACTGTTTAAATTTAATCCTTTAATCCCAACACTTGGGAGACAGAGGTAGGTGGATTTCTGAGTTCGAGGACAGCCTGGTCTACAAAGTGAGTTCCAGGACAGCTAGGGCTATACAGAGAAACCCTGTCTCAGGGAAAAAAAGAAAAAAAAATTGGTTTTGTCATGGAAAATTTTGGTCTCTCCATCTATGGTGATTGAGAGTTTTGCAGGGTATAGTAGCCTGGGCTGGCATTTGTGTTCTCTTAGGGTCTGCATGACGTCTGTCCAGGCTCTTCTGACTTTCAGGGTCTCTGTTGAGAAGTCTGGAGAAATTTTGATAGTTCTGCCTTTATATGTTACTTGGCCTTTTTCCCTTACAGCTTTTTATATTCTTTCTTTGTTTTGTGCATTTAGTGTTTTGATTATTATATGACAAGAGGATTTTCTTTTGTGGTCCAGTCTATTTGGTGTTCTGTAGACGTCTTGTACATTTATGGCCATCTCTTTCTTTAGGTTGGGAAGTTTCCTTCTATGATTTTGTTGAAGATGTTTTCTGGTCCTTTGAGCTGGGAATCTTTGCTCTCTTCTATTCCTATAATTCTTAGGCTTGGTCTTTTCATTGTGCCCTGGATTTCCTGGATGTTTTGGGTTAGGAGGTTTTTTTGCTTTGTATTTTCTTTGACCATTGCATTAATATCTTCTAGGGTATCTTCTACATCTGATATTCTCTCTTCTATATCTTGTATTCTGTGGTCGGTGCTTGCATATGTAGCTCATGACCTCTTTCCTAGGTTTTCCATTTCCAGGTTACCCCCATTTGTGATTTCTTTATTGTTTCTACTTCCATTTTTAGGTCTTGGACCACTTTGTTCAATTCCTACACCTGTTTGATTGTGTTTTCCTGTATGTGTTTTAGTGAGTTATTTATATCCTCCTTAAAGGACTCTATTATCTTCATGAGATAGGATTTTAAGTCAGCATCATGGTTTTCAGGTGTGTTGGGGTATCCAGGGCTTGCAGTGCTGGGAGAACTTGGTTCTGATGGTGCCAAAGTATATTGGCTTCTGTTGCTTATGGTCTTGCACTTGCCTCTTGGTATCCATCTCTGTCATTATCTCTGGTGTTAACTGGCCTAGGTGTCTCTGTATGGAACCTGCCTCTTGTGTACGTGGGTTGCTGCAGGTCTCCTGGGATACCTGTGGCCCTAGCTGCAGCAGGTCTTCTGAATGTGGAGAGGCCTTCAGAATGTGGAGCCTTTAGAGGGGTTCCCTGTCTGCTAGGATCTTCAGGGCTTATTTAGGCTACTGAGATTATTTGAATGGGTCCTTTACCTGTTGCCCTGGGTGCAGCAGACATAGTGGAAGGCCTTCATACTGTGGGGTCTTCAGACAAGCTGATGACAGTGCAGGGGGATAGTGCAGGTGGGAAAGGAGGTGTCACCATCCTTTTAAAGAATCAATAAGAGAAGTTCCTTCTTGTCCTGAAGACTTATTACAAGGTTCAGAGCAGCCAGGTGCATGACTCTATTGTAGGTTATCTGGAGGGTTTCAGCAGTTTGTTATGTCTGAAGCAACGTTTTCTAGCATTATTGCAGGCTAAAACCATTATGATCAGAACAAGACATTTGAAGTAGAAATTGTGGTCACAGCCAACCCCTTAGAGTAGAGTTCCCTTTATAGCCCCAGTTCGTGGAAATGTTCAAAACAGCCAGGTTGCTATAATGACAATATAGCTAGCTGCCAGAAAGGAACTTCTAGATTAACAGCTCCCTGGTCACGGCAACCAGGTGAAAGGAAACGGAGTCTATTAGCTGCCATTTATGATCAGCATTGCATATTCACAGGAAACATTAAAGTAATCATGAAAGATGCTTACCATAAAGAACTGTCCTGAAAGTATTTAACAGCGCTTTACTCTTAGCCAAATACACTCAGAGAGTTTGGGTCATTTGATCTCAGTAATACATACTACAGTGGAGTAGAGCTGACTCAGCGGTTGCTACCTAAGCATGACAGATTGTTTGCATTCCAGCATCCACACAGAAAGCTGGGAATCGTCCAAGCATGTTTGTAATTTCAGTGCTAAGGAGGAGGGAACAGATTGACAGCGTAGCCAAAAAACTGTAAGTTCCAGGTTAAGGAAGAGACCACCTTCAGAGAACTAAGGTGCAGAGTGATAGAGGAAAGCACCTAACACATTTCTCTGGCCACTGTACCAGCAGAGGCATATATACCCCCACCACACAAGCACATGCATACAACATACGCACACACATACTGATATACACACATGCAGGCATAAAACACAAAGAACCTTCCACAGGGTTATTAACACTGCTGGTTTAAGAAGATGGAGGAAAGGCCTATAAAATAAAGAATATGAGTGTCCTTTACAGGGTAGAAAAAGCAAGGAAGTGATTCTCCCTTAAGGCTTTCAGACACCTTGATTTCAGCCAGGACAGCTCTGACAAAACTGTAAGATGAGTTTGTATTGTTGAATCCAACACCATCTCTGTGCAATGTTAAGTAGAAAATTAATGCAGTTGGAAACCTGGTCAAATTACAGTTTATAATTTAGGTTAATATGTCTTCAGTGTTAAAGTTTATACTAGTTTTTATAATTATACATTTGTATCAATATACTATAGACAATAGTAACTAAACTTGTGAAATTTCAATTTGTAATTAGGTTGTAGCTACATGGTACCTATATTAGTTTCTTAGTTTTCATAATTATATTATGCTTATCTAAGTTTAAGGGAAGCTGGCTAAAGGAAATTTCTCTATAGTTTTTCCAATTTTTCTGATACTTAATATATCTGAGGGAGGAAAAAACACTCCATTATTAAAGCAGAATTCTATGTGGTACATGAATACTCCTTAGCAAGTGTTCATGGAAGCTTCATTCTTTTTTTTTTTTTTTAATCTTTTTTTAATTAGATATTTTCTTTATTTGCATGTCATATGATTTCTCCTTTCCCAGTTTCCCTTCAAAAAAAACCGAAAAAACAACAAGAACAAACTCCTGTTGCCTCCCCCCTCCCCCTGCTTGCCACCCCACCCTCTCGCACTTATTGGCCCTGGCATTCCCCTACACTGGGGCACAGAACCTTCACAGGGCCAAGGGCCTCTCTTCCCATTGATGACTGACTTTGCAGTCCTCTACTATACACATGCTGCCAGAACAATCAGTCCCACCATGTGTACTCCTTGGTTGGAGGTTGAATACCTGGGAGCTCTGAGGGTACTAGTTAGTTCATATTGTTGTTTGTCCTAAGGGGCTACAAACCCTTCAGCTCCTTTGGTCCTTTCTCTAACTCCTTCACTGGGGACCCTGTATTCAGTTCAATGGATGGCTGTGAGCCTCTACTTCTGTATTAGTCAGGCACTGTCAGAGCCTCTAAGGAGACAGCTATATTGGCTGGATTGTCCTTCCTTCAGTCTCTGCTCCATAGTTAGTCTCTGCAACCCCTTCCATAGGTATTTTGTTCCCCTTTTTAAGAAAGAATGAAATGTCCATATTTTGGTCTTCCTTCTTCTTGAATTTCTTGTGGTTTGTGGGTTGTTCTTCTTGTATTCCAAACTTCTGGGCTAATAACCACTAATCAGAGAGTGCATACCATGTGTGTTCTTTTGTGATTGGGTTACCTCACTCAGGATGATATTCTCCGGATCCATCCATTTGCCTTAGAACTTCATGAATTCATTGTTTTTAATAGCTGAGTAGTACTCCATTGTGTAGATGTATCACATTTTCTGTATCCATTCTTCTGTTGAGGGACATCTGGGTTGTTTCCAGTTTCTGGCTATTATAAGTAAGGCTGCTATGAACATAGTGGAGCATGCATACTTACTACATGTTGGAGCATCTTCTGGGTATATGCCCAGGAGTGGTATAGCTGAGTCCTATGTCCAGTTTCCTGAGGAACCGCCAAACTGATTTCCAGAGTGTTTGTACCAGCTTGCAATCCCACCAGCAATGAA
>NW_022196891.1:54405728-54418158 GCF_008632895.1 Mastomys coucha | reverse complement strand
GTTGGTTGCTGTTTTGTCCTGTTGACAGTATCTTTTGCCTTACAGAAGCTTTGTAATTTTATGAGGTCTCATTTGTCAGTTCTTGATCTTAGAGCATAAATTATTGGTGTTCACTTCAGGAAAATTTCCCCTGTGCCCATGTGCTCGAGGCTCTTCCCCACTTTCTTTTCTATTAGTTTCAGTGTATCTGGTTTGATGTGGAAGACCCTGATCCACTTGGACTTGAGCTTTGTATAAGAAGATAGGAATGGATCGATTTGCATTCTTTCTTCTATGCTAACCGCCAGTTAATCCAGCACTATTTGTTGAAAATGCTGTCTTTGGAAGCTTCATTCTTAATAGCCACAAGTGGCAACAGTTTTAATACACTGGCCAATTGGCAGATGGATAAGTAAATTTGGGCACCATAATTCAGTGAAATAAAGACGCAAATCTGATGTATGTAATATTGTGGGTAGATCTCAGAAATGTTATGCTAAGTGCAGGACTGCTTACTGCATGGTCCTGTTTATATGACATTGTAGAAAAAATAAAGCTGTTGTCACCAATCAAATTGGAGGTCTCAGGAGCTGAGGTTGAGAGGAGGAGACCCGATACAGAGGAGCAGGGAAGAAAATGTTGCTGATGGACATCATTTTTTGTCTTAGTTAGATGTATATTGGTCATCAAGCTAGCCACATTAAAACTGAATGCATTTTTATCAATTATATTTTAAGAAAGTTATTTTAAAAGAAAACATTTTAACATAGGCTTCATAAAGGATATATTTTAAAATATAGTATGTAAATCTTGAGATAATTTGATAGAAAAATAAGCAAAAGAAGTCTAATAGCAATGTGTTCTGTCAAATCTCGCCAGGCAGTGGTGGTGCACACCTTTAATCTCAGCACTTGGGAGGCAGAGGCAGGCGGATTTCTGAGTTTGAGGCCAGACTTCTCTACAGAGTGAGTTCCAGAACAGCCAGGGCTACACAAAGAAACCCTGTCTTGAAAAAAAAAAATGAATCTCTACAGTTTAGAATATCATTAGTGATAAAAGTATATTACCTATCTTCCCATTTGTGCCTCTATGAAATTGTTACATATCAATAAATTACATATGCAATTATGGCATCACACATTTTAATTAATGTAATTTTTTAATTAAAAATTTAGTTTGTGTGCATATGTGTTCAGAAGACAACCTGCAGGAGTCTATTCTCCTCTACCAGGAGGGTCTTTTAGACACAGCTCATGTCTCAGATGTGGTAACAGGCACCTCTACCCACTGAGCCATCTCAGTAGCCTGTTTTTAGACCTTAGTTTATAAATAATATTAACCTGTTAATCTTGGTTTCATCTGATTAATAAATATGTGCATATTGATTTCTGAGCTTTATATACTTTTTCTGAGCTTTATCTTTTAAAAAAAATAATAAAATATTTACTTTGCTCATAAAATAATAATCACACTGAATCTTATGTAAAATACAGATCTCTTGAGTGAGAGTACAGTTCAGTGGTAGAACTCTAGCCTGATATTCACAAGGCCCTGGGTTTGATCCCAAACACAGCAAAAATCAAATGAAACAAACAAAAATTATAGCTAATTCTCCCAAGGCTCTGAGATTCTGATTAGTCAAAACAAGTTAGTTTGATATTTGATAGACTTTCTCTCTCTCTCTCTCTCTCTCTCTCTCTCTCTCTCTCTCTCTCTGATGCCTAGATTGGAACTATTTGTTAATTAATGGTTACCTTGTTTGGCTTAAGGGGACAATGAGCGAGACAGTATTCACAAAGTGAATGCCTCCCTGCAGGCCCAATCGCCTAATAACTGTTACGATAAAATGACTCTAAAGCCAGTTTTTGTGCTAGTTTTTATTACTATTTTTGTTTTGTTTTTCAAGACAGGGTTTCTCTATATAGCACTGACTGCCTGGAACTCTCTGTAAGCCAGGCTGCCCTCAGACTCAGAGATCTGCTCTGCTTCTGCCTCCTGAGTGTTTGGATTAAAGGCACGTGACACCACCAACCAGCTTAATTGAAACTATTGTTAATTATAAAACACATTGCAAGTGTTTTTAACAGTCCCTCAAGTTTCCTATGTGGTCTGAGGCTAGCTATAAAGATAAGGAACCGTGATGACTGGAAGGTAGGTTTAGGAGCTTCGGTTGTTCTTTCCCTTTTCCTTACTAGATGTTTTAATAGTTATCTTTTAGTCATCATTTATTAAATATGTAACAGGCTCCTAAGATAACTAAGAGAGAATGAAAGAGAATAATGTAGGTACAATTTAATTTTTCTAATTAGACAAATGACAGTTGATGGTAAAATATATAAAATAAACAAAATAACTTACTAATTCCTTTGCAACTTGAAAAGCAAGAATGAAAACAATTCTTGCCTGAGTCTCTCCTAGTGGACAAGGTGACATTTTCTTAGTGAGTCATCCATATTTTAAGGAAAGGCTACTACATTTTTCTAATCGCTTGGAATTGCTGTGCAATCTCTGATGTAAGAAGGTATCGAGCAGGTTTGGTGCACATCCCATGTTTTCCCGAGAAAGGTGACAGCATATTTCTGTCTCCACTTCTCCCTGTCTTGAGGGAGCAGCAGCACGGCCAGGACACGCACATATCAGCGCCTCCGTTCCCTCCACTGAGGTTTGGGAGAGCCGTTGCATAGCAGCAGTTTTATTTCCACCACCAATCAGGGCCAGATAGCCACGTTCAGCCTTCCGGGGTTACTCTCATTTGTAGGTGGTAGACAACTTTTGTTAGTAGCTTTCTTTTTATCTACCAAGCTCCAGAGAAAGCCGGCATTTGGGTTTTTATTATGCCAGCAGTTGCTCGTTTTCAGCCTTTATTTGAAGGAAAATAGTGATCACCAACTATTTAAAGTAAGTAATTTTAGAGCTATCAGTTACCATGGGCTTCTTCAAATGATGGCTTTTGTATTATATTTTAAAACCATGTACTATAATTCTTAAAGCAAAACCTTGCTATAATTCTACTTGAATTATAAACTCCTGAGTAGGAGTTTTTGTGTTGTTTTCTTTGTTTTTGAGTATTAATTAGAATATTTTTCAGTTAAGGTTGGTATCAGGAGGCAGCTTAATGTGTATAGCCTTTCTTTGTTCCCATTTTCACTGTTGAATTTTTGTTATAAACGTACAGAAACATCTTTTACACTCTTTAAATCACTAATACACAGGTTCTATAGCTGTGAGAGGGAAGCATCTTCATGCTGCTATTCATCTGTTTTTAAATGTTATATATAAAAGCTGTTTTGTTTGAAATACTCAGCAGTCCCAGGATTAGGAACTAGCAGTAATTTTAGCAGTGTTTTCTTCAGTTGCTTGCACAGATAGGAACTGCATCTACTAAGTCAAATTAACACTGGGAATTGTTGCTGCTTATTTTCTCCTTCAATAATGTATGCTTTGTCATACACAATTTTAATATATATGATTGTACAGTACACATGGGGAAAATAAGTTACAGTGCTTAGAAAACCAAAGAAAAATTAGAATATGGAGAATTAGCATCATGTAGTAGTTAAACAAAAGTTCAAAAGTCATGCTACTTGATTTCAAAATCTGCCATTTAGCAACTTTGTGACCTTAAGAGGGACCCCTGTCTTCTCTATAGGAGACAGTCTGCTGTTAATAAAAGAAATTCACTATCAATTGCACATTTTTGTTCCAGACATAGTAAGTCACTATACCTTTCTGTTTTTCATGATGGATATTTTTGTCAGAAAAATTCACCCATCATTATTGATTAGGCACAGTTTCCTTTCCTAGAACAAAAGGCAAGATTTTTATAGGGCTTTACAGGATCCGTACCCCATTACCCATTTCCCCACCACCACCACCCCCCGTCTCTTCAGGGAGCAACAGCACTTTACTCTTCTGTGGCTTCTTCTGCTTTCTTCCCATCATTTCCTCCACCCACCACACTGCCTCTTCCTTGAACAGAGTAGATAGGTTTCTACCTTGAATTCTTCCCTTAACCTGCCTCTGCAGGCTGAAGTGCTTTTCCCTCTAATTCCGGTTGTTCTACCTTAAGTCTTAGTCAAGTTTGGTCCTTCCCTATTGGACCCACCCTGACTAGTTAACACCACCAAAGCCCTGCGCTTGGTTCTAACTCACTGTAGCACTTGCCCTGTACTTATTATGTTCTTACTTATTCTTTACCTCTTTCTGCTGCTAGTTTAAAGAAAGTGATTTTTTTATTTTACTTTATTCACTGATATGTCATATAATTCAAGTATATGACAAGTAATAGATGCCTAATAAAACACTAATAAATGAAACATTTTAAATATTTGTAGCATGCTGGGTTTAAACCTTAACTCAGCATCTACTAGCTATTTAAACTGAAGCAAGTTATTGACTATCCCATGGGTTGCTGCATAGATCCAATGGTTTAATAGATTAAACATATTGGAAAAACATCTACACTGGCCCAGTATGCTATGCACAAAGCTTTCAGTAAATTCATTAAGTTGACAAATATTCAGTGAGCACCTACAACATACAGAGTATCATTGTAAACACCAGGGGATACACCTCCAAATAAAACAGGAGCAATTCTCAAATTTCAAAACCTTATTTCTAGATGTCTTTCTTTATTCTGGTTTGATAGTTTCCTGGAAGAAGCTTGCTTCTTTCTATCTATGTTCCTATTTCAACGGGCCTTCACCCTGGATTCATATTCAGTTAGTATTAGTATTATATGTACTGCGGGCACCAAAGAGAGATAAGGGATGCTGAATCTAGATGGTATAAGCCTCACATAGACTTTTACTCCAAGCCATAATTTTGTGGAATAATGTGAGGGAGCCATGGTAAGAAGGGGAAAGGTCCCATCACTACTACTTTCTGTGTGCCACAAAATATCAAGCATAGGAGATGATCTTCCATATTCTTAGGTTAAGATGTTATTTAAAAAGCAGCTGAAGTATGAAAGAAGGCAAAAAAGAGACTTGGTCTGACTTAGCAAGACCATGTTTATTCACGGTGAGGGACATTTTTGTCACCCACATGCGTAGATGGCCAAAATGCCTATAAAGTAGGATGGGATGTCATCTCTTTGGGGGCACAAAATGGGTGGAAATGACTTATGTAGTGTGCAGGGAAACGGGAGATTGTAATCTTTCAACAGGAAGCTATCATTCCTAACCCTGAGAATATATAAAAATACAGGGCTGAGGGGCAGTGATAGCTTTTTTCTAATGAGGAGAGGGGGTCTTTGTTACAGGGTATGGTTTTGGGTTCATTAAAGAGGGGACCCTCTGGTCCCCTCTAGCACAGGGAGAGTCTTAACTTGATCAGCTGCAGAGGATCAGATGATTGCCATTCTGTAGGATTGCCTTTCCATTATTAGAGGGCTTGGAGCAGATGGTTTGATTGTACAGGAGAACTGAGAGGGCAAAGGAAACAAGAGAGACAGAGCAGCCCAGTGAGAGAAAGTAAGCACAGAGTTGATTCAGAGTGACAGTGATTGGTCCCATTGCCAGACTGTTGCACCAAAATGAGCTAGCAAAATTAGCAGGGAGCTATAGACAATCCAAGGAAGGGAATGGTAAAAATAGAGGACTAGTGTAAAGAATTTGTCTGGCCTTGGGTGAAAGGGATGGAGGTCCCTTGCAGCCAGAGTTTCTCCGTAGCAGCTCAAAAGTCTTTTGTAGATGTCTCAGGGACAAATTGAGCTGTTAGAGACCTATTGGGAGAGCTTTCATGGAACATTTTGGGGGGTATTGTGTGAAATTCAATAAGCAAAACATTAAAAAGACAAGGCTACGGACCCCTGGAAGCTCCCAGAGACTAAACCACCAACCGAAGAGCATACATGGGCTGGTCTGTGGCCCCCAGCACATATGTAGCAGAGGACTGCCTTGTCTGGCCTCAGTGGAAGAGGATGTACAGGTAGGTACAGGTCTTTTCTGTAACTGCTTCTTGGCTGACAAAAGGGCAGCAGAGGGAGCAGTAGAGTCTCTCAGAAGATGGTTGGTCAGTCCAAGGGGCCATGATAAAGCTTAATGGTTGGCCAAGATCCACAATATAAGCCAGGAGAAAATAACTGTACAGCTTTGTGGGGAACATTAAAGGACAAAGTTGCATGAGGAAAATTGTTATATCAAGATTAACATTCGTTTAAATGCAATTTTACAACTGGACCATGAATTGGAATTCTATAGAAGGGAAAGGTAACTATAATTAGCTGTGCATTTACACCAGCAAAAGGAGCCAGCGCCTGGAAGCTTTGTAAATGAAGTCAGTTTAGGTTAGCATCCAAGGACAGACAGAAAGTGTCTAAGTCATATTCCTTGCTTTTAAGATGAACTTTGTATATTTGTGTTAAATATTAACAATGTAATTTGTGTTAATTATTAACATAATATTAATAATGCTATTATTTAATGAGCAAAATTATCTTAAGTAAAACAAAATTTGGGGTTGGAAAAATTTGGTAAGGTAAAAATTTTAATAATTGGGACTGTTACCATAAATGACCATATCTAGGATTTAAAACATAAACTTAATATATATTTTGTTAACATCATATTTTTATACCCATATTTCAAGAGAAAGTTTAATTGTAAGTTGCATTCTCCTAAAAGAAATGGTTTTCAATTTTCACTTTAAAAAGTATAAACCCAGAGTTAGTGTCTGCCTTAAGAGTAAATGATTCAATTTACAAAGTTTTCTAAAATTAATCCTGTTAACAAAATCTCTTGAAAAATCTCTACATTTTTTTCAATGTACTCAGCCAACAGATGAAAGCAGCCATGTCAAATCTATAACAAATAATTCTCATATAACATAAACTGCATTAACAACGAAGGCAAAATCCAAGACTTTACTCCTTTTGTCCATGGATAGCTCTGTAGTTCACCACATTCTGATAAGAATAAGCATATTTGTTAACATCGTTCTATTTAAAAATAGATTGATTGTTTAGAAGCATAATTCATAAAGCAGATTAATCAAATTAAATGAGCTGTATATGTTGTCAAACTTAAGCCTGAAACAAGTAAATCAAAACAAATTTAAAGTAAATTTAAAGTTTGTTTAATGTAAAATAGTATTCAAAATCAGGTGTATTTTTTAAAAATGGATATAAGTAGGTATCTCCCTCTAAGTGATTGGGAATCTCATTTTTCTGATCCTTTTATAATATACTTTTGCCTTTTTGGGTTTGGTTTTGTTTTGTCTTGTCTTGTTTTAATGACTCAGTTCAAATAACCTATTTTAGATGCCTGGTGTTGCCTCCTTGAGCTAATAAAGGGAGATCAAGATCAGGAGAAGACTTGGTTGCTCTATGTCAGTGCTTCTCAACCTTCCTAATGCTTCAGCACTCTAATACAGCTCCTCATGCTTGTGATGACCCCTAACCATAAAATTACTTTCATTGCTACTTCATAACTGTAATTTTGCTAGTGTTATGAATTGCAGTGTTTATCTGTGTTTTCTTATGGTTTTAGGCAACCATTATGAAAGGGTCGTCTGATACCCCTGCACCCAGGTTCTCCAGATTGAGAACTGCTGGTCTAATTATTCTATGGATACTGCCTTAGTTTATACCATGTGGCAACCCTAACCAAGATGTCAGTGAAGCCATGTGGCATGCTCTTTAATGTTTTTGTTGTTGTTGTTGTTGTTGTTTTTGTTTTTCGAGACAGGGTTTCTCTGTAAAGCCCTGGCTGTCCTGGAACTCACTCTGTAGACCAGGCTGGCCTCAAACTTAGAAACCTGCCTGCCTTTGCCTCCCAAGTGCTGGGATTAAAAGCGTGTGCCACCACTGACCAGCCCTTTCTTTAATTTTGGTAAAGATGATCGCTAAGTACCTGGCAGCAATCCACATGATGGTTGTTTACTCCAACAGGGTCAGCCAAAATGGTGACAAGCCACATGATACTCCAAGGTGAACCCACCAGGCACTTACTCCTTTTCTAAATAGGAGTTGGATCCAAGTTACATACATGATGTGCTATAGCAAATGAAGATTATCTGTACATAAACTTTTTTAATTATAAACCCTTTTGTTACAGATTTTAAGCTAACTTTTTATGCTTGGAATTTTATAGCTTCACAAATTTTGTTAACTTTAACAAAAGTTTTAGAGATATAAGATGAGGTAGTATTCAGAGAATTAAATAAAAGCAAGAAAAGGATCTTGAAATACCAACAGTAGTGCCTATTTGGGAGTAGATTACCTTCTAGCTATTTTGGTTTTTTGAGACAGAGTTCCTTTTAGCTATTTTTAAGCACATAGTATCTTCTCCTAGGTTGATCTCCTTTCCAGATCACAGTCAGGTGGCTAGCCTAACCCAGGCAGACTTTGGAGGAAACTTTTAAACAAGCATGCTTGCGTCTGGGACAGATGGGTCAAAATCCAGCTCCAGAGCCAGCATTCTCAGTAGAGTAGAACAATATGAAACAATGTTTTGGTATTAGCTATAACCGAAGACATTTGAACTTCTGTAAGACTGAGCCCAGTAATCTACACATTCATAACCAGTTTTTGTGTGTCTGAGGATGGGAGAAGACAACATGAAATGGTTTTTGCCTCTTAGCTCTTAAAGATACAAGTAGGATTTTTCAGGTTTAGAAGTACAGAGACACATGTAGGTCAAAAGCATAAGGCAGAAGAGTTTACAAACATGCATGTTTGGTGGCCTTCTTTAAGTTAGCCCTCAAACAGGCCAAAGG
Source organism: Mastomys coucha (assembly GCF_008632895.1). Lineage (NCBI taxonomy): Eukaryota > Metazoa > Chordata > Mammalia > Rodentia > Muridae > Mastomys > Mastomys coucha. The sequence continues at coordinate 54,409,461 of NW_022196891.1, read as the reverse complement.
AGTGTCTTAGTATAGAAAATTTGGAACCCATATTTGGGCCCAGGACCAACGCACAAACAAGGGATCAATGTCCAGTTTGTCCTCTATGTATGGAAATGGCCAGGTGTGCCTGAAACATAATGAGATGTCCCCAATCCAGATATTCCTGGGTTAAAGAGATACAGAGACACTGGATGGTTGCCGAGGCTTTTGACTGAACAAATGGTCTTGTGGCCAACGGAAAGTCTCCTGTACCTTCCGCTAAGTGGGCCTTAAGAAAGTCCCAGTAAACCCCAAACTAACGAGGTACCTCTGAGTTAGGTCCAACAGATTACCTTGTCCCAGTGTTTTACTATGGGGCATTCATGTTCTGGTCAAATGCAGTGTGGCCCCCACCTAGGTCAGACTGTCTGGGCATTTCAGTGAGACAAGAGAACAGGTGGAGATAGAAAGGTAAAAGAAAAGGCTGTCTGAGAGAAACTGGTGGTTCTGCCTGGTCCTCTCCAGCTGGGGCAGGGGAGTGGATGAGAACAAGGGATGTTTGTCCATGCTTGGGCTTGAGCCCCCAGTAATCTCATATTTTCTATCCTGGGTCTTCAGCACCATATGTTATATTATTCTAAAAGGAGAGAAGAGAAGAAAGAGAGACTTAGGCAGGACCATTTTTTTTTTTCACAGCTAGAGGATGTCTTTGTCACCCATGTGACCAAAATGCCTCCACGGGAAGATAAGATGAGATTTCATATAAGGTTGAAAATGGGTAGAAATAACTTTCTTAGCCCTCAAGGGAAGCTTGGAAGTGTAGTCTTTAAACAGGGAAGTATCAACATGAAAAAGGTAAAAGTAGATTCTGCTACATCCACAAACAAGACCCACCCCCCTTTTCCTTTGGCAGAGAAGGAAGAGGGGACATTTTGAAATAAGACAAAATATTCAGTCCTTAACAAGATCTTCTCTGAGGAGAATCTTTTTACTGCCTAACTGGCCTGGGGGACTGTGGTTCTCTTTTGATAACCTGTGGCTGAGTTGGTACTGAGAAACATGTAGGAAGTTTCAGTCCTGAACACAAGCTCACAAAAAGCTCAAGGCCTAATCATAGACTGGAGTCTACCACACTACTAAGGGACTATTTGACCATGGTTCCTTTCACCTGTGGCATCCATCCAGCTATCAAGGAAAAAAAAAATCACATGTGAATGGAAATTCCTGAAAAGCAGCTGTGTCTGCCTGTGAGCAGGAAAGGAGTTTTTGTGTCTGCAGGTACTTGATTGGCTGCTTAGAATTTCAAGGAGTTTTTGTGTCTGCAGGTACTTGATTGGCTGCTTAGAATTTCTAGGAGTTTTTGTGTCTGCAGGTACTTGATTGGCTGCTTGGAATTTCAGTACTCTGGAGAGCTGCAGATCCAGAAGTTAATTACCTTATCTGGGCTGCGTTCTCATCATCTGGAGTTCTCTTGCTAGCTGTGCCTGAACTGATTAAGCAGGCATCTAGCTTCTATTGATCCAAAAGGGCCGTCAGTATCTTGAGCCTACAGGAAAGTTTCCCCATAAAAACGCTGTGAAACTGCTTCCAATTGGAATGTGAAATTTGTGTTTCAAAGCCACGATCATTCAGAACGGCTCTAGAATAAACTGTCTCTTACTCCCTTTAAGAACAGAGATGTGTTTTTTTTTTTTTATTGACGTGAAACATAGAAAAGTAGAAAATATAGTTTAAAGAGACAGAAAATATCAGAACCAGAATCAGATGTAATCACCAAATCAAATATTTAAAACAGTTATGATCTGTATGCTAGGAATCCTTGTGGATAAAATAGACAGCATGCCAAACACAGGTAGTGTAAACAGAGAGGAAGGAATTCTAAAAGGAACTAGTGATAAGGACAAGGGAGAGCCAGCAAGCTGACCAGCTCAGCTACCACCCAGGTCCACCCTGACATCTATAGCATCTGCTAACAGCTGAGACATGTGAAAAAGCAAGTACTGCTGTCCCAAAGCTGCCGCAACAGGATAACTGGAGACGTCCCCATGAAGACGCAATATTGATGGTGTCACAGAAGCCAGAAATCTTGAATCAGACCAATGACTCTTTGTAATAAACATTCACACGTGAAGGTGGATGGATAGAGGGGTAAAATGTGGGACACACTGTGACACACTGCAACTTCCACAATGAAATGTTTTCTATGCTTTGGGTTTGGTTTGGGTTGTTGGTTTTTTTTTTTTTGGTTTTTGGGGGTTTGGTTTTTTTGGTTTTTGTTTTTTGCTGTTTGCTTGCTTGCTTATATGTTTTATGGGGGAGGTTGTTAGGGCAAAGGGCAGATATGAGGGGAATGGGGGAGATTAGCAGCACTGGAGCGCATGATATGAAATGTACAAAGAACCAATAAAAGTTTTAAAAAGTTAAAACTGTAGCATACAAAGACTGTCCTTTATTAACTGTTAGTATTGCAGACATAGCTGAGGAAATAGTCTCTAAGCTTAGAGACTTCAAAACATGAACAGGAAAAAAACTAGAAAAGAAAACAAAGACCAGAACAGAACTGAAGAAAGCATAATTGTGTGTTGTTTAAAGAAAGAAGTCAATTTAAAACATAATGCATTGATTCCAACTACATGACATGCTAGAAAAGTAAAACTATAGAATCAGTGAAAAGGTCAGAGATAGCAAGAAAACAAAACAAACAAACAAAAAACCAAAAACTTTTGGGGGCTGTAGGTGGATAATGGATGAATAGATGGACAACAGCAGAATTTTAGGGCAGTGAAAATATTCTGAATGGTACTGTAATGAGCATGCATATCATTTACATTTGTCCAAAACATAGCATCGGTAGTGGACTCTAATGAAAACTATGGCGTTTGGGCAGTACTGATGTTAAAGTAGACTTATTATTTTAAACAGATGTCCCCTTGGGTGTAATAATAAGAATGACTGTGTACGTATGGGGAATGGTTATACAGGGGATCTGTATTGACCACTGAAATTGTTTATTGTTTTGTTTTGTTTTTTTAATAAACCTGAAATAGGAACTACTTTCTTTACTTATATCTTCTCAAAGAGATGATAGATATTTTATATCATTTCTTCCTTAAATGTTTGGTAGAACTCAGTAGTCAGAATGTGTTTGACTGGTAATTTATGTGCAAGGATTATTTTTTGGGACAATTAGTTCTTTTTCTTTTTCTTTTCTTTTTTTCTTTTTTCTTTTTGAGATCAAGTTTTGTCATGTTGCCTGGACTGACCTTGAATTCCTGGGCTCAGGCAACCTTTCTCCTGCTTCAGTGCTCCAAGTAGCTAGGATTACAGGCATACACTAGGCAACCCAGCTTCTTTAATACATGACAGGCTGATCTATTTGTTGTTTAAGCATGGCAGATCATGACTGCCATTGAATTTCATCTAGGCCATTAAAATTTTGGACACACAGTTGCATTTTATTATTACCTTAATGTTGATGAGATGTATAGCAATATATCTTCTTTCATTTTTACTGCATCCTACAAATTTAGATGTGATGTTCTCATTTTCATAAAATGTATCATTTTAATTACTCCTTAGTTCCTCCTTGATTCACATTTTTTTTTAGAAGTATAGCTCAGGAGACTAAGATGCTTGCTGCCAAGGTTGAGGATACAGGTTCAATCCCTAGGACTATAGCTTGGCTCCTACAATTTATCCTCTAGCCTATATACACAAACTATGGCACACTCAAATAAACAAACTTTTTCTTTTTTTTCCTTTTTCTTTCTTT
>NW_022196891.1:54380641-54405718 GCF_008632895.1 Mastomys coucha | reverse complement strand
ATGTTATTTAATCTAAACATTTTCAGTCATCCTTCTTTTGTTTAGTAGAAGTTTAATTCTGTAGCAATCTGAAAACATTCATTACATGATTTCTACTATTTTAAATTTGTTAAGGTTGGTTTCATGACCTAGAATATTTCTTTCCATAAATGTTCCATTAGACCCTCAGAAGAATTTATTCTGCTGTTATAGAATGATGTACTCCATAGGTATCAGTTATATTCAGTTGATTGACTGTAGTATTAAATTATGATCTCTGACTTCCTGCCTGTAAGACCTGTCCGTTTCTGATAACAGGTGTCCAGACTTCAGTTACAACATTTCAGAACAGTCACCATCTAGCAGTTTTATCAGTTGTGCCTTGTGTTCTCTGATGGTCTTGTTAGGTGCCTACACATTGAATCTGTTGCCTTTGGGGGATAGTTACCTTTTTATTGTTCAGTTACCTCCCTGATCTCAGCACAGACTTTCCGCCATGCATTCATGAGATGAGTGTAGCTACTCCTGTTTCTCTGGTGTTGGTTAGTTACACTTACAGTCCAGTAACCATTCATCTGTTAGTATTTATATTTTACATGAACTTCTTTAAACAGTATATGGTTTATTCTTGTTGGTTTGTAGCTGAAACATCTACACTATTAATGTTAACGTGATTTTTGATGGATTACAATCTAGCATACTTGTTACTGTTTTCTGCCCATTGTCCTTGTTCTGTGTTCTTATTTTTGTCTCTTTTTTCTGCCTTTCATACTTTTGAATACGCATATGATTGTTTTCCTTTCTTTCCTCCTATTGTATGTCCTATTGTATGTCAGCTAGACACCCTTTAGTTTTGTAATGGTTATTTTCTTCTCCACCTAATTTCTTTTTGGTATTTCTTGTTCAGCAGGTCTATTAACAACCAATGCAGTTTTTATCTTAGAAACTCATGCCTACTTCTTTCTTCACTTTAAAAGAATAATTTTTCAGATTGTAGAATTCTAAAGTAGTCGCATTTTTCTCTTACCTATTTAGTTTGTGCCATGTGCCTAGTTTCCATGGTTTATGAAAAGATGTATTTCTTTTCCTTTTTTAGATTTTTTTTTTCTCTGCTGGGCTCCATAACGCTGCTTTGATGCAAGTGGCAATGTACTTGGAGCATGGCACCCACTGTTCCTCACTCCTCTGCACCCAGGGAAGTGTCTTCTTCAATACCCTGGAGAGTTTTTTCAATGTTTTTTCTTTAAATTTAATTTTCTTTGGTTTAAAATATGCCTAATTTGGGGTTTGGGGGATGGCTCAGGGCTAAGAGCTCTCATTGTCTTTGCAGAAGACCTACAGTACCAACATGGTGGCTCACAACCATCTGTACCTCCAGTTCAGTATCCAACACCATTTTCTGAACTATGTTGGCATTCATGTGGTACACATACATGCATCCACACAAAACACTCATACAAATTTAAAAGAAAAAAGCTTAAAAACCACATGTAACTGTAATCTTGATGTCTATAGTTTGTTTGGGGTATTTCTGCTGCTTACCCTGTGGATCTTGCTTTAGTGTCTAATATTAATTTGAGAAAAATCCAGTTATTTCATAGGTTTCTTCTGTTTGGGGGTGGTTTGGTTTGGTTTGGTTTTTTTCTCTTGGTATTCCACTATGCGTATGTTACTTTTCATGAGCTTCACAGTTCTTGCCTATTCTGTTATGATTTTGTCAGTCTTTGTTCTACTTGATCTTAGCTTTAGAGGTTTCTGTGTTCAGAGATCTTTCCTCAGCCATTTCAGCTCTTCTAATAAGGAGATAGGTAGGTAGGTAGGTAGGTAGGTAGGTAGGTAGGTAGAAAGATAGATAGATAGATAGATAGATAGATAGATAGATAGATTTCAACTCTAATAAGGAGAAAGGAAGAAAGAAAGAATGAATTCTATATCAAATTACAAACTCCTTTATGGCAGAATTTGCATTTGTTTTCTTTTTATTTTTCTTATAGCTTTTATATAAGAAATAAAGTAAATTTTATTAAAGAAGTATTGCAGTAAAGTAGTGTGGTGTAATAAATGCCAATAAAAGGTAAAATTCAAGGGGTAGAAAAATAAATATCTATTGGGATATTTTTTAGTCAACTGCATAACTGTATTTTTATTAGAAGTAGTTAGTATTTAGTGAAGTCCTGGGCCTGAGTCTCATCCAGCCCTAATAGTCCATCTAGAATTCTGTCAGGAAGTCTTGCTTGCTGAATACATCTCTGAGCACACGAGGAATGCTGCTCAACTTGTGGGTCACAACCCCAAAGTGTATCAGATATCCTGCATATCTGATATTTACATTACAATTCATAACATTAGCAAAACAAATGAGTTAAGAAGTAGCAGCCGGGCAGTGGTGGCGCACGCCTTTAATCCCAGCACTTGGGAGGCAGAGGCAGGTGAATTTCTAAGTTCGAGGCCAGCCTGGTCTACAGAGTGAATTCCAGGACAGTCAGAACTACACAGAGAAACCCTGTCTCGAAAAGCCAAAAAAAAAAAAAAAAAAAAGAAGTAGCAATGAATTTTATGGTGCAGCATTAGACAGGTTGAAAACTGCTGATGAGGGGATTGTGCTGACGAGACGTAGTTAATAAAGATGTATCTTGAGAATTAATGGCAACTGCATTGCAATGCTAGCACTGTACAGCAGATCAGGTGAATGACTGTTTAAAGAATTTTTTTTTGTTTGTTTGTTTTGTTTTTTTGAGACAGGGTTTCTCTGTGTAGCCTTGGCTGTCCTGGAACTCACTCTGTAGACCAGGCTGGCCTCGAACTCAGAAATCCACCTGTCTCTGCCTCCCAAGTGCTAGGATTAAAGGTGTGTGCCACCACCGCCCAGCTTGTTTAAAGAATTTTTAAAGATACTTTTTTCGCTTCCCTCAAATCTGTAACTACTTATAGTAGTAAGCTAGAATTTAGTGTAGATAACTGCATCTCTATGGTATTTTTCTGGGTTTACCACATTCTTTCATCTTCTTTTAAATTTTGTGTACTTTGTTATTTCTTGCACTGAGATTGATCCCTGGACCTCACACTTTCTAAACTTCTGAGCTACACTCTGACTCTTACCCACACTTAATTTTCCAGGTAACAAGAATAACCAAATATAACATACTCATGTTTCTTCAGTCATTAAATATTTTTTTTCATCTTTCTCTCTTGAGTGGCTAAAGCACTAATGTGATACATACATACATACATACATACATACATACATAGATGACTTCAACTTACATAAGAGGAAAACACCAACTCACCTATAAAAGTAGAAACATCGGAATAATATCACCGCTGTCATGAGCAAACCCAGCTGCCAAGGACTATGGAATGGTAGCTTTCAGGCCCTGAGAGTAGGATCTGCTGACTAAGGTTGCTGTGATCAGAAAAGCTACTTTTTAATAAAGGAGAGATAAATATTTCAAGAACAGCAAAAACTCAGTCAGTTCCTGATCACCAAGCCATCAGTGCAGAGAAAAGGAGTATATACACAGAAGAGGTAGGCGTGGAGTCTCAGTCACAAGAGCATGGAAAGAATCTGATTAAAGGGATGATCAAAAAGAACAAGCTACAGTTACTAACGGGAGGAATAAAGAGCAGTCATTAACTCAGCCAACCAGAAATTAACAAACAAAACTACAGGAATTAGTGAACCTTTCTCAGTAATAACCATAAAGGTAAATAGCTTCAGTTACCAATAAAGAGATACAGACTGGGTTAAAAAACTAGACTCAACTATTTTTGTCTCAAAAGAAAAACAAAAAAACAAAACCATGCTTTACTGATAAAAATTGAAAGCCAGAGCATGGCAAACAAATGCCAGGTTAACAGCAGCCAAACCAAGTTGGTATAGCTCTCCTGTTACCAGATAAAGTAGACTTTAAACCGAGCTTAGTCAGAACGAGATAAAGGAGAGAGTCAGGGACAAATCTGTAAAGAAAGCAAGGGGGTATTATATGTGAGAAAGGAAGAGAGCTGGCTGGCCAGTGTTTGGCAAGGAGGAGAGGCGAGGACAATAGGGACGGGAATGATTGAGAACAAGGTGTGTAACGTATGCATAAGAACACCAGAATGAAGCTCATTGTTTTTTATGTCTTGTAAATAGTGACAATGTTCATTCATCTTTTAATTTATGCAACATTTTTTTTGTATGTTCATTATTTGCAAGGTGATGAGGTGCTCTCTGTAGTTGGTGCAGTGTCAGGAGGTCACCAAAGAAGACAGAGTACTTTTTTCTTTAACTTTTTCAGTACTTTAATCATTGCATAGATGACCTGTGTTTTATGTAAATTAGTTTGTATGCATTTGAATGAATTTTATAAATAACAATATCCAAAGAGGTATGACTAAATTTTAATGATACTTTGGAGACTAAAAGTACAGGCCTTGTGTTGCTTAGCTCTCTCCATGCTCCTCCTGCAGTATCTTCAGTTTCTCTAATAAACCAGATACTGTCCCACTTCGGGGACTTTGCACATGTTGTTTGTTCTGTCTAACCATTTTTCTTAGTTTAGGAAATCATGAGGTGTCATTTCTGTTCAAATTACTATTCAAATTGCTGATAATACTTTCTTAGAAAACAATGTATTTATCTGTCTTATTGCTGTTTTAAAAGTCTATTTGTAAACTTGGGTTTTTTCTGCCACAACTATTATAAAAACTAAGATTGGTGCTATCGACAAGTTTAATTATCTCAGTTTTTTTTCAGTAGGAAAAACTCATTCACTGCATTACCAAGTAGTTTCAAACAACTAGCATTTATAAAATGAAAAAGAACAAGAAAGGAAAGCTAGATTCTGTCTGTCCCAGTCCTTCTTTTTCAATCTACACTCCTTTCGCAAGTTCACTGTAGAAGGCAGTGCTGCCAAGCACTTCTCTCTCCCACCACTCTGCCTTCTCATTCCAGGGCTTCTTCAGCAAGCGCCTGAAAGGCTCCATCAAGAGGACCAAAAGCCAGTCGAAGCTTGACAGAAACACAAGCTTTCGACTTCCATCCCTTCGCAATGCAGATGACAGGTAGGACGTGACTTGTTTAAAACAAGGACTGCCAATGATAGAGTGGATTGGTTATTATCTATTTTGAGACAGTATCTCAGTTGGCCTCAGCTCTAGTTGGACTGGAGTTCACTATTATAACCAAGTTGGCCTTGAATTACAGAAATCCAACTGCCTCTGCTTCTCAAGTGCTAGGATTAAATGTGGGCACCCCATGTCTAGCATAGCATGGATTTTGATAAGGTGCTTGAGCCTTCTATACCCTTACATCAGTGACAGAATAATCCAGTACAAAATTGACTTTTTTTGTCTTGTTTATATTGAGACAAATTTTACAGAATGTAACTTGTTGACTCAGCAGTCAACCAGTGTAAAATGTATATGAATATCAGCGCTCGGGGATATGTAAGTCTTTAAGAATCAGATATACTACTTCTGTAAAGTCATATTGTGCTGGTAATAGGTAAATTCTTTTTCTTCAAAGAACTCCAACAGATAATAGATATAACTAAAAACGTTGAGTACTATATAGGACACATATGATTATATTATTTGGTCTCCATAATAACTTTACATGATAAATATGTTCTTCAGCTGATTTTATAACTGAAGAATCAGATGCACAGGGATAATAAATAATGTCCAAGTCATACAGTTTGTAAATAGCAAAAATGATATTGCATGTGGGCATTTTTAGAGCAAAGAACAGCATCCTTGCTCTTTGCTACTATCCTGGTCTGTATAAAATCAGTCTCGGGTTTACAGTCACTTGTAGAAGATACATAGAGGGAAGAAAGTATGGATTTTAATAGAACTGCTAATTTAGTAAAGATATCATGCTTGTGAACCATTGCGTATATACCCATACACATCTGAACATCTCCCAGCATTCATAGTGTTAGAAAGGATGCCGCTGTGTGAGCACATGCTGGCATCACCAGCGATCACTGAGTGCTCACTGTGCACACAGCAGTTTCTCTGGACTGTTTTGTGTGATCCAGCTCCAGGAGCTGTCCTGACCCTCACCTTACAGTTGAGGAACTGGAGGTAGAGAGACTGAGAAACTTGCCCAGACTTAGGCAACTAGTAGACCTAGATTTAAACTTGTCTGTCATTCGTATTTGATACTCTTATTTATACTTGGGGACTTGGAGTTAATCTTTTTTCTCTAGGTAGCAACACTGTTTTCTGTTACTTTCCTCACAAACAGAAATTAAAATGATAGATCAAGCAGAGAGTTTTCAGTTTTATTTTAGTATTGCCTCCATCCTGAGTTTCATCAGATCTTCTTACATGTGGACCACATAGAAAATAGTGAAATTTAAAAGTCTGTCTTGATGTACTCACTGGGGCTAGACGCCGCAACACTGTATTTGACTGGTTATGGTTTTCTGTAATGGTCTCTGTCTGTTGCAAAGAGTTTTCTTGATGAGGGGTAGGAACTATACATATCTCTAAATGTAAGGACAAATAAACATGATTAGGGATTATGGTGGTTTATTAAGGTGGTTGCATAAGGTGCTTCTCCATGCTCCATGACCACACTAGCTCTGGGTAGTTGCCTAGGTTACCAGTACCAGTTGAGTGGGCCTTAAGTCTTAAAGAGCCGTTAGTTACTACTACAATACGCCTATCATTACTGCACCTTTAGAGTTATCAAGGTGGTTAAGAGCCGAAGACTCAGGGGGTTTCTGTCTTTATTAATATCAAATAGTCTTCCCCAGGGAAGAGCACACCAGTTGGTTCTCCAGTGCCAAACGGTCAGCCCTGAAAACATGCATACAAGATACATTATTCAGACCAAGCAGGTTATATTTAGGTGTGTGTGTGTGTGTGTGTGTGTGAAAAACAAGGCTATGAATTTGAAGGAGAGCATGGAGAGTGCTGGAAGTGAGGAAAGGGAGGGGGAAATGATATTCAAAAATAAAAGAAATATTTTTAAAGAGAGGAAAGAAGAAAGAAAAAATAGTTGGATCTAGAGCTTAGCATGTAGCCATCTTCACAATATTAATTCTGCCAACCTATGAGTAGTTCTTTCAGTCCTCTGTTATTTTCTTCAGTTCTTTCTCCGGTGCTTTAAAATTTACATTGTAGATACCTTTCATTTCTTTAGCTAGGTTTATTTACAATTCGTGGTGTGGTATTGTTTTGTTTTGTTTGAAGCAATTGTGAATGGAATTATTTTTGATTTCTTTTTCATTATATTTATCATCAGTATATAAGAATATCATTATACATTTATCATTAGTATATAAGAAGGCTGCTGTGGTTTTGCATGTTAATTTTGGATCCTTCCATTTTGCTAAAAGTGTTTAGCAGACTTAAGTGTTTTCTGGTAGAGTCTTTAGGGTCTCATATATATCATATTATCTACAAGTAAGGATGTGTGTCCCTTTTATATCTTTCTCTCATTTTTTTTTTTTTTTTTTTTTTTTTTTTTTTTTTTTTTTTGGCTCCAGCCAAGACTTCAGACACTATTGAATAAGAGTAGAGAGTGGGAACTCCTGTCATCATTTTGATTTTAGTAGAAATGCTTTCAAGTTTTCATTTAGTATAATGCTATCATATATAGCTTTTATTATGTTGAGATATGTCCCATCTAATCTAGTCTCTGGATTTTATTAAAAGCCTCTGGATCTATTGAGATGATATATATTTTCTATCTGAATCCATTTGTGTGAAATACTATGTTCCTTCATTTGCATATGTTGAGCCATTCTTACAATTCTGTAATGAAACCACCTCAATCTTGATGAATTAACTTTTTGATGTGTAGAATTCCGATTGTGGTATATCATTTTGGCAGCTGTGTTTATCAGGGAGATTGATGTATTTTGTTGCTGTGTATCTATCTGGCTTCAACATTAGGGTAATACTTGGTTTGTAGAAAAAGTTCAGTACATATCTTTCCTTGTTTTCAATTTTATGGAGTAGTTTGAGAGGCAGCAATATTAGTTCTTCTGTAAAGGTCTGGTAGAATTTGCATCCATCTGGGTCTGGACTGCTTTTATCTGAGGGATGTTTTATTACTGCCTCAGTCCCATTGCTTGTTATAAATGTGTTTAGTTTTTCTCATCTTAGTTTAATTTGGTATGTCATATGCATCTAAAACTTCATCTATGCATTTTATATTTTCCAGTTTAGTTGAATACAAGGTTTTAAGGTATGCTCTTATGATTTTCAAAATGACTTCTGTATCTGTTATAATACATCGCTTTTGATCTCTCTTTGCTTTTTTTTAGATTTATTTATCTTTATGTTTATGAGTGTTTTGCCTGCATATGTCACATATTCTGTCTCTGTATCACATTTGTGCTCTGACTGTAGAGGCCAGAAGAGAGCCCTCTTGTGCTTTTCCTCCCCTTGGTCCTGGAGTTACAGAAGTTGTTAACTACCTATGAGTGCTGGAAATCAAACCCAGGTCCTCGGCAAGAGCAGTCATTGCTGTTGACTGCTGAGCCAGCTTTCCAGCCCTTTAATTTTGTCAGATAGGATCTAGTCTTTCTTTGGTTCCTTTAGTTAATAATTTAATCTTTTTCATTTTTTCAAAGAACCAACTCTTCCTTTCATTGATTCTCTCAGCCTGTCTCTCTCTGCCCCCGCCTGTGTGTGTGTGTGTGTGTGTGTGTGTGTGTGTGTGTGTGTGCATCACATTACTTTCTGCACAGATCTTATCTGTTTCTGACTACTGAAAGAAATGGGATTTAGCTTGTTCTTGTTTTTCCAAGGCTGTAAGGAATACTGTTACTTACTTGAGAACACTCTGATTTTTTAATGTAAATACTTTTAGCTGTAAACTTTCCTCTTAGATCTGCTTTCACTGAATGTCACAGGCTCTAGTATGTTGTGTTTTAATTTTTGTTCAATTCTAGGAATATTTTTTTCTTCTTGATTTCTTCAGTGACCCATTAATAATCACCATGTATTTGTACATGTTCTGGAGTTCTTGTTGTTGACTTCTAGTTTTAATTCCATTATGATGACATAGAATACAAAGTTATTTCATTTTTTTGTGTATTTGAGTCTTGTTGTATGATCTGTTTTGGAAAAAGTTCTATGGGCTGCTGAGAAAAATATTGATTCTTCAGTGTTGGGATGAAATATTTTGTGCTGACACCTATTAGTCCCATTTGACTTATGATAAATAACTCAGTGTTTCTGTTTATTTTTGTCAGGATGTCCTGTTGTTCAGTGAGGTGGAGCATTAAAGTCACCCATTATTATTAAATTACAGTTAATATGTAGGTTTATATCTAGTATTTGTCTTATGGAATTGAGTGCACTCATATTTGGTACACATTCTTGTTTGGCCCTCTGTTGCTATGAAGACAAAAACAAAAAACTGACCACAACCAGCTTTCAGGAAGAAAGGATTTGTTTCAGCTTTTACTATATAGACCATCTACGATGGAAGCTAGTGCAGAAGCTGAGAAGGAGTGCTGCTCACTGGCTTGTTTTCCATTGCTTGCTCAGCCCGCTTTCTTTACTACCCAGGGCCCAGGAAGAAAAAGAGACTCAATTTTAAAAGTTATATATAAAAGGTCTTCTTTTTGTCTTAAAAATTATACTAGAAGTAGAAATATGAATGCTACTAAAACTAGTAAAGTCTCAGCCATAGAATACTTATGAGTGAATGATCAGATACAGTTGCTGTGCAGAAGGGATCTCCGAAGTCTCAGCACTTGAGCTGTAAGTGAACTACGAACAGATACTTAAAAGTAGTAATCACTCGAACAAGATGTGTTCCCCTTACATAAAAGTCCAAGTCTGCCGTTCTCAGAATCTTCAAGGAGCTCTTTATGAACACAAGATAATTTCTTTAGCTCTGGCTATGACATCCATGTTTTAAGCATCAGAAAAGAGAGACCCTTTAAGGGTATTGCCTACTACCAACTGGGTTATTGTGCTTTAAAAAAAATTCCATGAAACAGTCCAAGGACCCTTGGTTATTCATTACTAACTTATTTTGCAAGGGAAACTGGAAATTTTTATATTTGAGTATACCGTGTCCCCAATAATGCAAGAATCAGTTTTTAAATTCAGAGAAAAGGGCAGGTACTGAGAAATAGTCAGCTAGCTGGCATTTGCCATTGAGTGTTAGTTTAGCACACGTACTCCCAGAATTCTGGAAGAGTTCAACCTGCCCTACTTTAGGTGACTAGTATTTAAGATAATACTTGCCACATACATTGGGAAAGCGAAAGTTCCCCAAAGTGATTTATAATAGTGGTGTTTGTGTTTCTCTGTTAAAATTCTAACTGGTGAGTACATGCCAGATAAAAACATATCCATACAAATACATGGACATAAATGTTCACAGCATCATTATCCATAGTAATTATGACTACCAAAGTGGTTATAGCCCAGATGACCATCAACTGTTGGGAGCCGTGAATCTTGAGAGGCATTCGCCATGGCAAGATGGCGCCTACTTCCGCTGTTAACTCCTAGTGGACAACTGTTTGCGCATGTGCGTAGACAACTATTGGCGCATGTGTGTAGAGTGAAAGGACGCCATGTCACGGCCCATCCCGGGGCGTTACGTAGGGTAATGAGCGAACAGCCAATCATGAGCAGACACACCACGCTGTGGGCAGATACATGCACTGTGGTGTATATAAGCAGTGCGGATTTTGGGCTCGACCCCCTTTTTCCCTATGGATGGAGACAAATAAACAGTTGCTGCAGAAGGAACCTAGTGTCCGCGTGTCTTCTTCCCGGCGAGAAGACTGCGCGGGCTACAATCAACCGATGAATTCACAAACATAATATACCCACATGATATTATTCATCCACAAGAGAGAATAGAATACTGATGTGTGCTACCACATGTCTGACTGTTTAACCTTGAAGGCGTGATAATTGAAAGAAGCTTGTAATGAACTGTAGGCACAGCCTAGAGCCACAACACTGCCTATCATATAGTTCATCCCTAGCATGGGGAGAAAAAAGCTAATCACTTTAGATTTCCCAATCTATATGATAAGTGTTATCCTGGATACTAATTCTAAATATTGTGTTTCCATTTGTAGAATATGGAAGTGTCAACAATAGGAAAATGCATAGAGTTTAATAGTTATCAAAGACTGAAGATATGATATAGAAAAAGCTAATGAGAGAGGAGTAACTGCAGATGGGTTTTGGCTTCTATTTTCAGTGGTTGAAAAGATTTTAGGCATAGGTTGTGGTAATGACTGCACAAATATAACTGTACTAAAAACTGTGTAAACTTGAAATGGATAGATTTTATTGTATGTGAATTATATCTTAATAAAGATGTTTAAAGAAAAGAAAAACAGATGGCCAGGAAGAATTCTGCAATGGAGCTCACTAGTCTGTAAGCTCATTCCAGGAACAGTTTCCACTGAGCTTTTCAGTGCTTTACTCTTAAACATATAACCAAATGTCTTATGAATACCAAAGAAATACCCCAAAATGAAAGACTGAGACCAAAATAATCAGGTAGAAAGAGCAATGTTCAGAGCAAAACAATAAATAAATAAACTTCACAAGTAAAATGAGTACTTTCCAAAACAAGAAAAAACTTGAAAGTTAATATGAAAGATAAAAGAAAGTCACTGTAGCAGGTAACAGAAGATGGAAGAATCAGACTGGCAAGATGGCAGAAGCTGATGAGGGCACTTTCTTACAGGACATGGTTTCATCCCTAGAGTATCCGTGACGGGAAGACAGAACACACTTCTACAAGTGGTCTTCTGACCTCCATACCTCCCTACACAGCAATAAATAATACAGAGAATGAAAGAATCCATGAACAATATTATAGAGAGAGGAACAAAGACTTTAGAGAAGCAATTATCAAAGGAATAACACAAGAAAATGTCTCCAGACAAGAAAACAAATGTCCAGACTGAAGAGATCACCCAATTTCTAGTAATGTAAGTGGTAAAGACCCCCTGAACAGACTCATATCAGTTTATAACATCACAAACTATCAGATCACCAAGATTTAGAGGCAGGTGTTTCTTTTCTATTCTTAAAATGTTTCTAGGAAAAAAAAAAAAAAAACAGGTTGCATCCAAAGAATTGGGCATAGGGAACATGGTAGTGAAATGGGAACAGCATTCTAATTTTTGGTAAAACTACTAAAAAACAGAAGTTTGGGGGAACATCCCTTTAAAGTTAGAGAGTAAATATTTTCAGCTCAGTTCTCTTAAGTTCTTAAATATCAAACTACGGAGCGTAGATTCAAGTCTATGAATGACCCTGTAAACAGTTCTCAGCAAATGACATAGAGCAGTGTTGGGTTTGGACAGATCCAGCACTGTGGAATATGAAATTCCAGATCATGTAACCACGTTTGGAGACAAATTATTATAAAGTTACTGTGATTCCAATGAATGTTCTGAGGAAGATATTGGCAGTGGAAATGCAAAGTCAAGACAGGATGAGGAGCACTTTAAAGAAAAAAAACAATAACATGTTACAAAGTCATTATTTAAAAGTCATCTAGTCATTTTAAACCCAGCAAAATCATTTCCTATGATTCTGGTTATATTTGGTCCATGTTGGTTATATTTTGACATTGAAAGTGCATGTTCTTGAGAAGGCATGGAACCTTGAAAAAACTGACTATTTTGCCTTTTACTCAAAGGCACTTAAAACTAGGGAATGGTGAAAAACATTGCCAGATTTCAAGGACTTGTTGCCTCTGCTAATTTTTGGATTTTGGGTGAATAGACACAGGAGAAGAAAGGAAGGCAGACATTCTAGTGTCATCTTTGTTTTCCATTACGATCTATGGACCTGGTTTGTATCCTGCTTCTTGAAGGATTGCTTGAGCAATCCTTCAGGAATTTTTCATCTCTGAAAAGGCTCTTACCTACAGTTTGATTCAAGAAGTTCTATAGAGAAGGGATGCATCCAAGCAAGAGCAAGAAGGCCAGAAAAAAGTCATGTCGGGGTCTTTCTCTATCACTGTCCACAATATTTTTTGAAACAGGGTCTCCTCTTAAACCGGAGCTCACCAGTTGGCTAACTACAGTTCCCCCTGTGTTCACCTCCAATCACTGAGACCGTAGCCATGTACCACTGTGCCCAGTCCATTTATATGGGTATGGGGTTACCAAATTCAGTTCTCCAGGCTTACACAGCAAGCATTTTATACACTTAGACATCTCCACTGACCATTTTGAGAAAAACAAAAAACAAAAAAAAAACAACTTTTGTTGTTCAAAGAACACTCATACATTCTTTGCACTGACAACCATTAGAAATTATGCATGCAGACCACTCCTAAAGCATTAACATTCTTGTTCCACTACCAACACTTAGACATATCTCATCATCTTCCTATCCAAAAAGAATCAAACTTTACCCCATTTCCCCTACCTGTATGCATTGTAGAGAACAGTTTTCTCAAAATTCACTCTGACAAAAGTCTTTTGACTTTTCAAAATCAATTGGCCACTCTCTGTAGTCTTCATCTAATTGAGGGGTTCAAAGTAGTGGAACTAATCCTAAAACGTTTTCTTTTTCTTTTCTTTTCAAGATTTATTTTATTTATTTTTTTATGTGTATGAGTACACTGTAGCTGTACAGATGGCTATGAGCCCAGAAGAGGGCGTCAGATCTCATTACAGATGGCTGTGAGCCACCATGTGGTTGCTGGGATCCAAACTCAGGACCTTCAGAAGAGCAGTCAGTACTCTTACCCGCTGAGCCACCTCGCCAGCCCTCTTTTCTTTTTTTTTAATTGGGTATTTTATTTATTTACATTTCAAATGTTATCCCCTTTCCACATTTCCCATCCAGAAACCTCCTATCCCATCTGCCTTCCCTCTACTTCTATGAGGGTGCTGCCCCACCCACCCACTCCCACCTCACCGCCCCAGCATTCCCCTACACTGAGGCATTGAGCCCCCACAGGACCAACGCTCTCTCCTCCCATTGACTTGTCTAGCAACATTTTCTTTAAGAACAATACTTTTTGTCTGGTACCTCACTTTGGTATATATAGTATTCTATCTCAGCATCACAAATGAAATTTCAATTGTAATTACTTCATGTGTATACTTTTATTATAATCATTAACATAACATGCAAAATACAACAACATGGCCCAGTCCTTCCCTAACTCTCAGCATGATCTCTTGTCAACCCCATGAAGTCTTTCATTTACAACAAATCCCATGGTGTTTTACTTTGTTGTTCTACTTTTGACTGGGTTCTCTCTTCTCAAATAACATTCTCTGTTCCTATACTCTGTCCTGAGTCTGGCTCATACACTAAAATACCATGACTTGTATAAGTCCTTAGTCTATCTAACCATTGACCACCCATATAGATGACTTATTATAGAACAAACTATATTATATTAGATCTATGTCTGTATTTCTGCTTGCTGTACTGCTTTCATGCTGATAATTGTGGTTCATACGTGTTGCAACTGGCTAGGATTATTTAATTTGCTTATCTCCCTTGGCAACTTGCATAGTATTTTCTGGAACTGTAAAAGCTAGACCACATGAAAGAAGCTTTCAGGTCAGATCTAGTCATCTAAGTTCAGAGCCATCTAAGTCAAGTATGTCTTTAGCTGTAGGGACCACCCTCAACCCCTGAGAGGCAACATCACAGAAAACCACAACAGGATATAATCTAGAATTCAGTGGATTGTGGGGAGCCCAGCTCAAGCAGACAGATCTATATTACAACTCCTGCATCTATGGCTCAAGGACCATAGTGAAAGAGGAAGGCCAGAATCCCAGGAAGAAACAAGAGAGAAACAACAGCAATATCAATGCACAAGTTAATGTAGAAGAGGGAAATTTTCACTCCTAGATTAAGAATTACAAGCCAGGCAGTGGTGGCGCACGCCTTTAATCCCAGCACTTGGGAGGCAGAGGCAGGCGGATTTCTGAGTTCAAGGTCATACTGGTCTACAGAGTGAGTTCCAGGACAGCCAGGGCTACACAACGAAGCACTGTCTTGAAAAACCAAAAAATGAAAAAAAAGAAAAAGAAAGAAAAAAGAAAAGAAAAGAATTACAGGCACTCATGAAGGGACCCATGACTCCAGCCACATATATAGCAGAGGATGGCATTGTCTGGCATCAGTAGGAGGAGAGGCCCTTGGTCCCGTGAAGGCTTGATTCCCCAGTATAGGGGAATGCCAGGGTGGTGAGATGGGAGTGGGTGGGTGGGAGAGGGAGCATTAAAAAAAAAAAAAAGAATTACAGGCAACTATTGACTACTGGAAAAAGAATTAGTCTCTCTCAAGGATGAGTCTCCTTATTGATTGCCTAGTGCAGAGTGATCAGCCTTGAAACCATATACACAACGTGTGTGTGTGTGTGTGTGTGTGTGTGTGTGTGTGTACATATAATCAAAGAAAAAGAGAATAGCAACTTGAGAGTGAGGGAGCCCGGAAAGAGTTCTGGGGAGGGTAACTGGAAGGGGCAAATGAGAGGAATAGAAGAGAGAAAGTGACATAATTCTATTTCAGTGAAAAATATTTTTAAAAAGAATTTAGTATTTTCACCCTTCAACTGGCCTATTAGTTGAGTTGGATTCTAGGTGTAATTTGGTGTACTTATATGTCTTTACTTAATTCTGTATATCTGTGTTTATATTTATTTGATTGGTACTAGTAGATTTTAATACACTTACAATTTAAGGACCAAGAAACATGTATTATAGAATGATACAGTTTCTATTAGATAATTTTGATTTTTCTAGTCTCTTTCTATGTCCCCTTTATTGAATGTGCACGTGAATACATGTTGAAGTTGCTTTGTTTCACTTCTTGTGGGATGGAGAGCCATGAGTTTTTTATTTCAAATGATGACTCAGACTATAGATACCTTGCTTTATCCCTAGCATCTAGGCTCATCAGACCATCCGAGAGAAGCAAAGTCTGCAGAGTGTGTACTGTGCTTCCATAAGTAGCTGTGTGTGGCTAACATAAAAATCAGTAGCATGAGCAGTAAGAACTGGCTTCACCTACAGCAAAGCAGGCCTGTGCAGCTGGAGCTGTCGAGCCTTTCAGACAGTGGCTTCTGAGTGCACAAGGGGGCACTAGTTAGTGCGTGCTATGGAAAGCCTGAGAGGGAAAGCCAGAATACAAAAGAGTTAGATGTTTTTCAACAGATAGAATCACTTCGAAATGTTCACAACATATCTGACCAGTAAAATCTAGGGAACAGAGGAAAAAATCTTTTCTTATTGTGAAATCTCAGTTTTAAACTGTGTTGAGATACCCAGGTTTGTTAATTACTCTTTGGGACATTTTCAGAGTAAGTGCCTTAAAATGCATACTGGTTAAAACAGGAGTGTTCTGCAGTACACAGCTACTGGCTCAGTGTCTCTTCAAGAATTCAGTGACACGGTTCAGAATCATAACTGCCAACCAAGCAGAAACTCACCTGCACTGAGTCCAGGATTTTGTGTGGCAATAAGCATTTTTAATTAAAAGTTTCCCAATTCCTAAATTTGGAACTGAGTCTGTAAACATGTGGCAAACTGAGCTAGCCAACCAAGCATTATTGGAGCTGTCGGGAAACGTGACTTTAAAAAAAATCGGATGGGTAAGCTGAGAAAATCCAGCTGTGTTTATTTCAAATCGCACTAATCAGGGTTCTTTTTACTCTTTTCCTTCTGCACCAGTGCATCCACTGGTTTGCGTGTGATGGCGCCCCAGTCCCCAGCCATTTACTTCTCTAAAACCGATTTTAAGTAGTGATGAAGGTTGGAGTAATCTAACAGGCATTTACTGTGGTAACAGGAAGCCTCTCTTGCCTGGAGGTTCATATCCTCAATAAGTTAGCCGTTAGATGTTTAGCCCATGCTAATCCTACCCTCACAGTACACAAACTGACTAAATGTAGATTGTGGTGTTTGTTAATTCAGTGTACAATCAACCTCTAGGAAGCTACTTCCCAGTTAAATTAACCAACAGTAGTATTAGAACCCTGGATTATTCCTCTATGGTGGTTATAATAACACAACAGAGGAGAGCAGCCAGGAAAAGAACCTGGCCGCCAGTCAAGGAACGCACATTATCTACTTTTATGGCCAAGCCAGGTTTCTTGATGAAGGCCCTTGTCAGGCTCACCTTGGAAAAGTTGTTTTAAACTCATTATTCTCCCAATAAATCCCCATTCTGTTCCATTAGAGGAGTAAACTGGTGGCACCAGGCTCTAAAACTCAATAATTAGAAGATCTGTGGAAAATCAATTCATGTGAAGACACAGGAAGAGGTAAACATGATTAGAGGTGACCTGGGGTTTCTAATGCCATATTGAAATAATGCCTCCTTCCCCTCTCTTGCCCTGAGACATCCCCAGGCTGTTTGATCTTCTGTTTACTGTAATCATGCTTCTATGGGAATTACTTCTCAGAGACACTGTCTTCTCAATAGAGGAAGAGCTTGCTTATTTATTCAGTAATAAGGTTGGGCATTTTAGACTTTAGCTATCGATTCATGTATGTGCATATCCACAGTTTGAACTATAGAAGATTCTGAACTATATATTAGATATTGAAATTTAAGTAAGTAAAATTTTAAGTTATAATTTCAGATGGCTTGATTAGAATGAGTTTTTATAGCAGATACTAGAAGTTGGACTCAACTGGAAGAACAATGAAAAATTATTTTATTTAACCTATTCTAAAGTTAGAAAATAACTTTAAACCAGATAAATCATACAAAAAGAGGCTTCTCCCTAGGATGGGCACTGCAAAGGAAATACCAGGTCTGAGAGATGGTACTTGCAAACAGGGATACAGTGAATCTAGTGGGAGGGTAGCTGGCAATCACGTAAACAAGCTAAAGCATCCCTAGCTCTGTCCATTAGTAGTCTTTAAAAGAATCCCACCTCCAGAGCTGCCTTTGTTACGAGCCTTTGACTGAGAATTTAATAGGAATGAGCCCTCACTGCTCCTTCCCTGCTATTAGAAAGCAGTCACCTTCGCCATGTTTGCAGAGCATGCTCCCTGAGCCCTGCCAGCTGCAGCTTCTCCCTGCTGCCTTCCAGCTCTAATCTCCTTAAAGGTGTAGCACCATGGCAACAGGCCCAGCCTAGAGCCCTGGAACCTTGTTTGTGTTACCTGAGGGGCTAGATGCTGCCTGGAGGAATACAGGGACATCACCTGCACTGCAGGCCGTGGATAGAGAGGACTTGTTCGGTTGTTTGTGTTTCTGTCTTGCGTCTGTTGAAGATTTGAGTGACACCTGGAAGGCTGTTTATGCAGCAGCAATAACTGAAGGCATCAGGGATATCATGC
This sequence comes from Mastomys coucha, assembly GCF_008632895.1. NCBI lineage: Eukaryota > Metazoa > Chordata > Mammalia > Rodentia > Muridae > Mastomys > Mastomys coucha. The sequence goes on along the minus strand of NW_022196891.1, from coordinate 54,387,473 downwards.
TCAGGTGGTTCCTGTCTTCTAAATAGAATTTTCTGAGATTTAGTCCAGGAAGTGTCTTGCTACATACCGGGACATGTGGCACCGCTATGGTTTGGGGCTGCACTGCCAAGTGGCTGTACAGTTGCTTCATGTAGGTAGACATTTATTTTGTTTTAAATAAAATTAATTGATATTTTAATTTTTGGAGATTATAAAAAATAAAAGAAACTTTGTCATAACTCTTTCTACTTTAAATATGTTTTGCCTTTTCCGGTGAGCTACAGTGGTTTTCCTCCAGCAGTTCCTGAGAAGCATAGCTAGAATTGTTTTCTGTTTGTTTAACAAAGATTGTGGTGTTCTGTTTCTTCAATTTGGCTTCTGATTCAGCGTATTGAGAAAGGCTACATTATGATAAGTTGACTAAGGTTAAAAAAAAGTATTTATTTATAATTATATTGTATTATATTTGCCCCACATAACTTCAAACATGTGTTCTTATCTAGAAGAAAGGGAAATAAATACAACTGTTGTTTTGTCATATTTTGTGTACACTATTTGGTGACTTTTGTCCCTTTTTGTACATACTTTGCATTATTAATGGGAAATACTATGTTATCTTTTTACTTTAAAAAAAATGCTGTCAGAACACAGTATTTTTCAGCTGAAACTAGATGGTGGTTATTATTTGTTATTTTGTTTTGTTGTAACTACAGGCTAAAGTATCCTTACTGATTAACATGTTTCTTCTTTACTGAGTTTGACTGAGTCTAGTGCAGACAGAAGATAGTGCCCTTAGTGTGAGTTCCCACTCTCCTATTGCTCATAGTTTAGACTCTCCTGGCAGTAAGTACTAAAGCCCCTGTCAGTAGTGCCCTTGTTCCTAGTAAATGAAGAAAGCCGCTTAAAATATCTTACCAAAACAAATGTCTTTTACAAATGTCTTTTTAGACCTATTACTAAGACCTTGTACTTGAAACATATGGTTGTTTCAATTAATAAGTATACTTATTGACTAAAACTGCATGGCCATACATTTCTGAATTCATGAAAATTGTTTTCCATCATATTTTGTTCCACTAATTTTTACAGTTTGCAGTTGGAAGGCAGTGAAGTACTAGCTCCTGTTAGTGACAAGAGCTAGGATTCTTAAGTACTACCTACCTTTCTCTTTAAACAGCCAGGAAGCCTGTCTGACAGTGTCAGCTGTCCTCTGCCGACTTCGGCTTTTTTTAAACTATATGAGAAGTTTCCTCAAGGCATTCTATTCTTTATTCATATTTATACTGTAAAGCATGTATAGAAGTCAAAGTTTACCAGAAGAGAACTCCGTAGTAAGATGGAAATCAGGCTGTGGGAAGGCATCCTTGTGCTGAAAAGTTTGTCTTTCTTGCTGAGCTCTGACTCCTGCTTGCTTTCTCTTGCTGGATGTGTGGGGTGGGAGTGGAATCTACCAGCAAACAAAGAAGCAAGCTGAGGATTCAGCCCTTGTCGGCCATCAAAAAGGCAATGTGGACCCTCAGCAAGAATGTGGTTTGACAGGACTTTTGCATAAAAGGTGATAGAGTATTTCTGAGTAGTGTGTACTCATTTTTCAGTACAGAAGTACGAATAAAAATAACATCTGTACAGGAACATAGGGGTCCTTTGAGGCTTGTAAAATTATTATGTTTTTATGCTTTGTTGAAGGCATGTTCATGTATGCATAGTTTATGCCTACCACATGAATGTGGTTAATAGTACTCTTAATATCATAGGATATTTATATGTTCCTCCTTTATTTTTCTCCCTTCCACTTTTGTGCATTAGACCTTCATGTAACACTGCCTTAAGCATCTTGTACTTCTAGGTCTCGAGGTCTGCCTAAACTAAAAGAGTCCCGTTCCCATGAGTCCCTGCTGAGCCCGTGCAGTGCAGTGGAATGTCTGGATCTTGGTAGAGGGGAGCCAGTCTCAGTGAAGCCACTGCACAGTAGCATCCTCGGACAAGACTTCTGCTTTGAGGTAAAACAGGGAAAAAAAGGCATAGAAAGAAGGGAGAATAGTTGGTAGCAATTTTACAATTTCACGATCTTGTTTCTAATCTGATTTTCAGTTCCTGAATTTTTTTTCTTAAAAAGGAACAGTTAAAAATCTGTTAATAGAATTCTTTTTGTAATTGCAGTTATTAATAATTCTCATGCCTTTGCTTACAAAAACTTGAGCACTTAGTACATTCTCAGTATAGGTTACAAGATGAACAATACCTTCTCAAACAAATATGAAAATGTTTAATATTGATGCCATATATTGGTATTTGATTCTTAATTTTAAGAGAATTTTGAGAAAACCCACTAAAATCACAGTTTTATAACTATAACATGAGCAGTTGTTGACAGAGGACCATAGTTTTTTTAATCACCTGCATGTTCCTAGATCAACAGCTTCATTTCAGGTCTTCACTAACCATCTTAATCTAGGAGCTGCCATTCAGACACAGCACTCTGTCTTATCTGATTCATTGTATTAATGAACTGAAAGTGACAGACTATAGCAGTTAGAGCTATCAACACATTTATATGTGTTTATAATTAAAAAGAATAAAGTTATCATTATTATTATCATTATTGAAAATCTCTTGAACTTTTATTTGTTCAGTAGGCTTTACTGTGGACATAATATACTATGTCCAGTGTATAACTATGTCCACAGTTATAAATGACTGGAAATCGGTGGGTTAATTGCCTCTTGGAGGAGAAATGGCTTCCGAAGAGTGATCCAGTTGTATTGATGCCTTTCAACTTCATTTAGTAGCCTTCTGTAGCATTGTACTGAAGCAATCAGAAGAAATCAAATGATTTTACAAACATTTTCACTTTTTAGTTAATTTGTATTAGCCCAAATGAACATATTCATTTACAAGTAATTTTAGATGTATCCTTAATTTTTTTTAGTGTTGTATTTTTCTGAACCATAGGCAAGTTAAATTGTCAATGAGCTTTGTTCTCATAGCTCAGAAGTGCATATGCTACTTAAAGATTAAATTTTAAGTAAAGATATAACAAAGCTAAAACAACTTTTTAGTTTTATATGGTAAGATTTGAATTCCAAATATGACCCTGATTCTTAAACTATAGAAATTAGAAGATAAATACCCCCGCATGCACACGGACACACTCTTAAATCAACATCTCTAATCTTTGTGTTGAAGGTCACCTACTTAAGTGGAAGTAAATGCTTTAGCTGTAACTCCGCCTCAGAGAGAGATAAGTGGATGGAAAACCTTCGAAGGACAGTTCAGCCAAACAAGGTAATGGTGGCTTTGAGTGACAAAAATGTGTCACAAACAGAACGTTTATAACACCCTGTCTAAGACGTGTGGATTATCTCAGGAGATAGAGCCAACAGAATATAAATGCAGGAAGACGGAAGGACTTAGAAATACACAACCAGTGCTCTCATCACCCCAGAGCTGCTGTGGCCGCAACCCACACAAAACTAGGTCTGTCCTGTCAGCAGTCAGTCATGAATTAGAAGAGGCTCAAGGGCCCTCCCCCTCCCTACTGAACTATTGCTACTTATAGATTTAGGGGGAAGAGCAATTACAGGCTTCAGTTGTATACCCAGCACAGGAGCCCATCAGGCTCAAGTGGATGGTTCTAAACGCATGGCCATGCATATTTTCTTGATTAAACTCAGTGGGTCTCAGAAAGGTGGGGGGTGAAATGAATGTGTAGGAAAGGAATTTGAGAGGAGAGGCATAATGAGGGTGAGGAGGAATTAAAAATGCACATTATACATGTATGAAATTGTCAGAACCAATTCAATAAAAGTCTTTTTAATGCATCACTTTGTAGGCAGCAAGTTGATGAAAGACAAATCTTTGTAACTTTTTGTTGTTGAAACAAGGTCTCAGTGTGTAACCAGGGCTGGCCTTAACCTTGCAGCTGGCTAGTGCTACCATATCTGGCTTAGAGCTTTACAGTTTTAAAAAACTGTATACATGTTATGACATTTTGCACTGAAAATAATCTTACTAGAAATGATATTATTGTCACTTTACCAATGTGAATACAGAGACTCAAAAGCTAGGGAACATGCTCTGACAGAAGAAGACAAGGTTTTAGCAACTTTTTTTCTTTAATTCCTAGAAATTGGTCCAGCCTCATATAGCTGGCTACAGAGAACTTACTATTACGTGCTGTTTTTTTTTAACCCAAGTAAACCAGAAAATATGTGGTTCTGTAAGATTCTTTTAAAAGTATTTTTGATTGTATTTATTTGTGTGTGTACAGTGTGTGTGTGAGAGAGAGAAAGAGAGACAGAGACGGAGAGAGACAGGAAGACAGACAGACAGACAGAGAATGAGAGTGAGCACAGTGTGTGTAGGGAAGTCAGAGGACAATTTGCAGGGGTTGCTTCTTTTCCTCCCACCATGTGTGTCCTGGGATCAAATGCAGGTTGTCAAGCTTGGCAGCAGGTGCAGCTAATGAACCATCTTACTAGTTCAGTAAGATGGTTCAGAGTTCTTCTTCAGAGTTCTGTGATCCTAAACAATGAGATGGCGATTCTTCTTCCTATTTGTTGACTGTTCTTAGTAGAAGACCATTAATAATCAGCATTACTTTAAGAAGAAAGCATTTTCTTTCTGATGTCAGCTTTAAATTCAACTTTGTTGTCTCTTTTTAGGACAATTGTAGACGAGCTGAAAATGTTCTCCGTTTGTGGATCATTGAAGCCAAGGACCTTGCCCCTAAAAAAAAATATTTCTGCGAACTGTGCCTTGATGATACCCTCTTTGCTCGTACAACCAGCAAGACCAAAGCAGACAATATTTTTTGGGGTGAACATTTTGAATTCTATAGCCTTCCACCTCTTCATAGCATCACAGTTCATATTTATAAAGATGTGGAAAAAAAGAAAAAAAAGGACAAGAATAATTATGTAGGGCTAGTCAACATCCCCACTGCCAGTGTGACTGGTCGTCAGTTTGTAGAAAAGTGGTACCCAGTGAGTACACCCACACCCAACAAAGGAAAGACAGGAGGACCTTCTATTCGGATTAAGTCACGTTTCCAAACTATCACCATTCTGCCTATGGAGCAATACAAAGAATTTGCAGAGTTCATCACCAGCAACTACACCATGCTGTGTTCTGTTCTTGAGCCGGTAATTAGTGTGAGGAATAAGGAGGAGTTGGCTTGTGCCTTAGTACACATTCTTCAAAGTACTGGCAGAGCCAAGGTAAGTCAAAAGTCCTTCCTTATCATGTACAAAGGAAACGATGCTGTGGATACTGATAGACACTGTGAACGTCAGCCTCAAAACTTTTCAGGAAAAGAAAAGGGAATCAAGGGTGAGTTAGGAAAGTCTGTTTGCAGATCTACAAGAGCTTGAGATTTTTAACTAAAGTAAAATGGGAGAACTAGCAAATACTTATTTTTAGTTTATTGTCATGAAGTAGGTAACATGGATGCAGTTGCTATAATAGCCCCACACCATATTTAAACTCTGGCGTTATTGTTGTTTTTGTTGTTTTTTTCTCTTGAGAACATGGTCTCACCATGTTACCCATTCTGGCCCCAAATTTGTGTTCCTCCTTCCTCAGCCTCCCAAATCCCAGAATTAAAGATATGATACATCATGCCAAGCTAAAGCTTTTCTAGAGTCCTTAATCTTTCTGGAGTACTTTCTCATTGTATTTTAAGATCAACTGCTAACTGTATCCCAGTGGTACAGAAGGAGATATTCAAGAAATGTACGAAGTATAAATCTTCATGGAATTAAAATCTGGATCTGAAATGAAAACACCAAGGGGTGTTGTACAGTTACCTGGCAGCTGTTTCTTGGTAATCTTTCATCTAAATGGAAATGAAAACTGGGAAGATGAAATAGCATCCAACATGTGCCAGTAATTGTTAGATGCTAAAGTGTGTCTCACTGTTTGTGTTGAACAAAAATAGATACTGTCCTTGGCCTCAGGGAGCTTTCAATTTTTCTGGAGTACAATATTAAGTAAATCACAGTAAATCTGTGATTATAGTGAAAAGTGCAGAGGGTAAAATGATCAATAGTCATACGGAAGTGTGAGAAGGGGGTTAGGGTTAGGGTTAGTGCTGAGGTAATCCTGGTCCAGGAGGAAGCAGTGTGTGAACTGAGATCCAAATGCTCCAGAAATTCCTTTTCTGGTGTGATGAGGTGAGGTGGGAGGAGAGCGGACCTGAGAGCAGATCTGCACACATTTCCTGTGGTGACTAGAAACCGCTGTGTGTGGAAAAGGCTGTGTAAACTAAAGGACAGAAGAGCCAGAGCACATGCAGGGACTGGATCAGGGGGGATATCACTGGGTACAGTGGGGGCAGGGCAGGGGAAGAGAACTTGAGATGCATTCAGAATTTTTTTCAAAAGTGCATTAGAAAATTTCTGAAGGAATTCAGAAAACAAATTTAGAGCTTGCAATACATAAGCTTTTTGATCTGTCTGCCTATTCTCTTTCCGTGGAATTTGGTGACTTAGTTTTAAAGTAGTGTTCCCAGCATATCTGCTACTTCCATAATCTCTTCTTTTTTTTTTTTAAGTTTTCTTGCATTATAATGAGAAAAGTTACATGATTTCAATTTCTCTGAATTTGTTAACATCTAAAAGCATATTTTAAGTAAATAGAATTGAATCATATTCTTGTTTTCCTTTTGTACCCCAACTCCTCCCAGAGACCCTCCTTCAATACCTACAATAGCTTTTTTAGTCATATTCTTTGAAATTTATAAAATATTATAACAATAAAAATGAATATTTAAAGGTTGTTTGATCTAAAACAACAATTTAACAGTCTTATGTAGATGCTTGTCTACAGCAATACTGAAAATACATACGTTTTT